>NC_068406.1:23571163-23871163 GCF_023724105.1 Carassius gibelio
ATTACAGGACACTGTGGTCATTTCTGAGGAGCGTTTACTGCACTAATCTGTGTCCTCACCTGGTCCAGGTCGCCCAGGTGATGCGGTCAATCAGGGCTTGTTCTGTGACGATCTTCCCGCTGGGAACCTCATGAACCTGACGCTTGTATGAACCTGTAGAGACCTGCACATAACGTTTCAATCATAGCAGTGTTACTTACACAGACTACATGAAAATCATATTTAGTTTCATCCTTCATATACCAAAATGTATTTCAGGGGCAAGAAAATACATTTGCAAATGTGAATGGAATAAATATCAACCTAGACTGATTTTCTATCCACCATTTAAAATGTGAAATTAAAGAGTTTGTAGTAGACAAACAGGAATGTTTAAAAAAATATTTGGCTACAAAAAAGACAAAATTTTTCTTCAAATGTGATAGAAAAAGTGGCCAAAAACAAAGGTGGTAAATATGTTTACATAAATGTTGATATTTAAAAAAAAAATAAAAAAATTGTGCTACATTAATGCTGTTGGTTTACTTTTTTATTATTGTGAATCTAATTTGAATTGTGTGTCATATAAAGGTCACTTGACATAGACTTAGTGCCAAGTATATGTTCATTTTTTATTGTTCTATTGTACACTGTAAACAAAAAAAATCTCCAGTGTCACAAAACTGTTTAAATTTTACACATAAATGTTTTTAAACTAAATATTTTTTTTGACTCAAACTCCATGCAACACCCTTTATTTCAGCAAAATAAAAAGTAATTTGTGTGCATTAAGAAATATTTTGTCGCATTACATCTCTACTTTGTATGTGATCCAAAAAAAAAAAAAAACTATTTCTGATCATTTGTGATCCCTGGACCACAAAACCAGTCTTAAATGTCAAATTAAAAATCTTAAAGCTGAATAAATAAGCTTTCCATTGATGGTTTGTTAGGACTGGACAGTTTTTGAAAATCTAGAATATGAATCTAAATACTGAGAAAAATCACCTTTAAATTTGTCCAACATTAAGATCTTAGCAATGCATATTACTCAGCAAAACTGAAGTTTTGATATATTTTCTGAAGGAAATTTACAAAGTATATTCATGGAACACGATATTTACATTTTGACCCATACAATGTGTTTTTGGCTATACCTGTGCTCTATTGTTTTCTGAATGATTGTACCTCGATGTATTTGCTGTCAGCAGAGAAGTCCAGCTGGATCACAAATCCAGGAATATCTTTGCAGTATCCAATCCGGTTGAGAGACGGCCCCAGAGTCAGATCATAGAAATCGACAGCGCAGTCCACCGAGCCAACGGCCAGCAGCCGGTTATCAGAGCTGAACCTGCGGGAGATACACAGCTTGAGAATGCATGCTTTCATCATCATGTGTTCTGTTGTGTATTTGTCATGCAGAGTCTCTTCTGACCGAATGTCCTGGATGGCCACGCTGCGGTCTCTCTTCTTGGCCCATACGCTCAGTGAATTCACCAGCAGCACGATGAACTCTCCATTCTCCATCCCGATGGACACCATCTCACCGTTGGGACTGTACGCTGTGCACTTCGCCGGATGACCCAAACTCACTTTGTTCAGAAGTTTCTGGAACACAAAAAATGATCAACCCTCTGGTGCTCTTTGGTCATTTTTTATCTGAAAATCTTACATTTCAGTTTTCAAGTATTTTTTACTTCAGAATGTTACAAAACATGGAGAAGATTTTGGCACTTGGTATGTGAAAACACACCAACCAATCAACCAACAAAACAATAAATCAATCAACCAACCAACCAGGTACCCATTAATCAATCAACCAACCAAACAACCAACCAGGTACCCATCAATCAACCAACTAAACAACCAACCAGGTACCCATCAATCAACCAACCAAACAAAACGTTTTGCTACGGTTTCCGTGTTGAACGTCATGTTTCCTGGAAACAGCGTGCACCGGTGTGCAACGGGGTTTGAGATGTGTTTTCTCCTGTTTGGTGGGTGTGTCAGAACTGCAGTCCAATCAGCAGCAACATGTTTATAAAGCACGCGGTATTAACGTGAACTCGCACAATGGCTTCAAGGAAAATAATGTACAAATGTGTTCGTTGCAGCTCGGTATACGCAACAACTGAGGATATTAGAAGACATGTTTGTCGTAAGTTTTATTGTAAGAATATAGGATATCATCATAATGATGTAGTTGTTTATATTTTTAGCTTCATTGCAAGTGTATGACATTTGGTATAGAAATAAACAATGGTAATTAAGTGCTTTTCCTAAAAATGAGAAGGAAAATACAGGGTATTAAAACCGTATGAACTACAAATAAAGTCAGTATGTGAGGCTTAATAGATGTGTTTTAGCCTGAATTAGGTAAGAAACACAAAGAATGGCCTTCTCAGCTGCCATAGTTGCAACTCTTGCGTCATCAGAACAGTGTGTTCAACGCATCACCGTTTCTGTTTAAAAAACGTGCAGCGTTTTGTCGGGGATGAACACAGCCCGGGTACCCATCAATCAATCAAACAACCAACCAGGTACCCAATCAATCAATCAATCAGGTTCCCATCAACCAACAAACCAATCATGCTTTGAAATGTTTAAATGGTCCTGAAAAATAATAAATGGGAAATATTTATTCATATATAATTTAAATATTTTTCATAACAGTTGACTTCTGTAATATTTCAATAGTGCAGTCAATCGATAAAAAAAAAAAAACGAATAATTTTTTTTCTGAAATTAATCATGATTAACGCCAGACAAGTTATTAAAATATACTTTTATATTGCAATAATTTCACATTCAATCTTCAAATGAATGTAGAAACAACAAAGATAGTATTTTTTATATTTATTTAATTGCATTTTTTTTATGACTGGTATCACTGATACCAATACTACTGATGTCTCTAGAAATGTTTTCTTTTTTTCATAACATTTAACCATTGGCTAGCCATTCAACATTACAGAATAATTGAGGACTATCAATTTGAACATTTATTAGACAACAAACTTCTAATTTTAAGTGAAAACTATCTTCAGATAAACCCATGATAATAAACACATTAAGCTGCCTGTGCTCGGCTGCTATGACTTTAAGAGCTGCTGCTGAACGTGTTGACTTGCTGCTCAAGAAACATTTCTGATTATTATCAATGTTGAAAACAGTTGCCTTGATTCACATTTTTGTGGAAACTCCGATATATTTTAAGTTTTAGCATTCTCTGATGTACAAAAAGTTTATTTAAAAAAATTTTTTTTTGCAACATTACAAATGTCCTTACTGTCACTTTTTAAACATTTCCTTGCAGAATAAAAATACTAGTTTTATCGCCTTATTGACCCTAAACTCTTGAGCCATAGTGTGACGACATCACTACCCACAATCCCTCACCTTATCGGCCAGGTCCCAGATGCGGATGGTTCCATCATCGCTGGCGGAAATGAAGACGTCTTTGGATGGGTGTGTGGCCAGACCCCAGATGCGCCCCTGTGTGTGTCCGTTTATCATTGTGTTGGAGGCGGCGTTCTTCTCTCCCACCTCGATGATCTCACCATCCTTCGTTCCCACCAAGATCTTTCCCTGCCATCCAACGAACAAACATCTTACTACTGTCTTTCAAGTAAACGTACACTTGAAATGTGTGCTCATGAGCATGACTGACCTTTCCTCTGCACACAGATCTGACCGTCTCCACAGGAAGTCCTGTCTCCAGCTGAAACGCTCTGCATCTCTTCATTTCCTGATCCCACAGTTTCACAGCACCGCCCTCTTTAGTCCTGCACATACATAATGAAGCAATGACATTATGCTCATGTTCAATTTAGTAAAATATTCCCTTAAAATATATACACTTACTGTACAACATGGTACCATGGTATGTTTTTAAGAAATTAACATTTTATGCATTCAATGCATTTGGAAATGCAATTGAATGCATTTTATTTAAAATGCATGCAATTGATCAAAAGTGTCATTTAAGATATTAATATTGTTATATTTCAAATTAATGCTGTTCTTTTGAATATCTATTCATCAAACACTCCTGAAAACTAAAATTACATTAAATGTAAATGAACTTAAAATAAAAATCACGGTTGATTTCTGAAGATCATGTGACACTGAAGAGTAGAGTAATGATGCTGGAAATATAGATGCACATCACAGGAATAAATTACAGTTTAAAAAGATATTCATACAGAAAACAATTCTTATAAATAGTAATAATATTTAATTTTTTTTACTGTATTTATAATCAAATAAATGCAGCCCTGGTGAGCAGAAGAGACATCTTTCAAAAACATTAACAAACCCTTTAACTTTTATTCAAGGTGTAAGAATTTTTGCCTTTACGGTCAAAACAATGTTGCTGCAAATAATGTTTAAAAAGCACATGAGACTGAGATGTCAGCACGTGTGTGTGTGTGTGTGTGTGTGTGTTGTGGAGCTGGACTCACGGTCTCTCTTTGCCTCCGGTCACGATGAGTCCGTCTCTGAGCGTGGTGTACATGGTGAACACTGGTCCTGTATGAGCTTTAGCCACCACACGCACCAGGAAATGCTCTCGCCACACGTACACATCACCGTTTATGGCCCCCGTGAACGTCAGGTTATTCTGCCAGACAAAACACATGACAAAATCATTTCATATGCACAGACATGCATGAGATTTAACATACAGTAGTCTTATGCTTATTTATATATAGTGCTTTACATAATACAGATTGTTTCAAAGAAGCTTCACATTTATAAAACAGGAAATAACTCTTTAATTACATTAATTTAGTAAAATGTATTATATAACAAATTCAGTTTGTGCTGTATAAAAGATAATAGTCTCTTTATTAAGCTCAATTTAGTTAAATGTTTCTATATTTTTGTATATATATATATATATATATATATATATATATATATATATATATATATATATATATATATATATATATATATATATATATATATATAGATAGGTGACAAATGATTAATCACGATTAATCACATCCAAAATAAAAGTTTTTGTTTACACATATATATATATATATTTTTTTTTATATATATATATATATATATATATAAAATACACTATATTACAGTTTATGAAATAATATATATATATTACTATAGATGAAACAGATTTTATATTAGGTTTTTTCACAAGAAACATTTAAAACTGTGTATATATATATATATATATATATATAAATAAATATAAATAAATATAAATCCTGAATATGTATCTCTATTTATAAGAGTAAACTAAAATTAATACCATAAAAATCCATCCTTGCTACTTATAAACATACAATAAACATAAAACAATAATCATTAACTGAAATAAAATAATAAAAAAACAATTTCAGCTAGTTGATAAGACAACATTTCTCATATTGAAATAATGTAACAATTTGTTGAAATTCATAGAAACTCTACAGGCATAAAAAATTATAATAATTAAAAAACGACAACAACACACAACAAAAAGACTAAACTTGAATCAAACTACAATGATATAGTATCTATAATAAGGAACACAGTTAACCGCAGAAAGCACCATGGGAGCACTTCCTGTAATCAGTGCACTGCAAATCCATTCTGGATAAAAACCAGCGAACTAATCCTAGATGAGAAAGACTCACGGCTCCAAAGGCCACAGAGAGCATGGTCTGCATGCGTCCGTCCTCCACCGCTCCGATCACTCCCTTCTTATAGAGCAGAGAGCCTCCCACCAGCGTCCAGAACTTGATGTGTTTGATCCCCACCGACACAAACTGAGTGTCCGAGTCCGGCCTGAACTCCACCACGAAGATCCGGTCGCTGTGACCGCCCTTACTGCAGACCCTAGAGCCTGAGGTCACATGAAGAAGACATTCACAACCAATCACTCCAATACCTGCTTCTTACTGAGTCCAGAAACAGTGTCTGTTAGCATCAAACACATCAGGCTCTCACAACAAGATCAGCATTTCATAGCAGCTTTTCTTTTGACAATGGGAGCTTATTTCCAACATGGAATGAAAAAACGTTAAAAAAAGGTCAATTTAATTGTCATTATATATATATATATATATATATATATATATATATATATATATATATAGTTTTGTAGAAAGTGTTTTATCCATATCCGACCAAAACGTAAAAATTGTTATTGCAGTTCAATATTTGTTTTCTCAGAAAAACTTTTTTTTTTCAATTTTCAACAATTCTGAGTTTATAGCTTTTTTGAGAGAAAAAGACTGAATTACAAGATATTAACTCACTATTGCCATTTTGTAAGTATTTTTTAATAAAATAATTATTGTCATTACCAGTGTTATTTTAGTATCATTAAGATACCATTATAATTTTTATCTGTAGATTTTTTTTTCATTTAACTTTTTCACTGCACTTTTAAAGTTTTAGTAATTTTGTTGCATGTTTTCATAATTTTCATCATATCATTAATACGTAGGTTTTTTATTCGTTTCAGTTTTAGCTTGTTATTTTAGTGGCCTAACTAATTTAATGCATAATGTCAAAGCAAATTATTTTATTTAATATTTTATTTTATTTTTGTTAGCTTTTTAAATTTCTAGTAACAAATATGTTTTTGTTTGGTTTTAGTCAGAAATATGCAATTCTGAGCTTTTAACTTTTTTTTATTCTAGTGCAGAAAGAAAAAACAGAAACGTGAGCTGCAAACTCAAAATTCAGAGAAAAAAAGTAAAAATTCTGAAATGTAAATTCAGAATAAAAAAATTCAGAATTCAAAAATTTATAAAAAAATCTGATTTGTGAGATTTCTCTTCATAAATATATATTTTTTCTTCATGTAAGGTTTGTATGTAAAGTGCATTAAAGGTAATACGTACATATATATATTTTAATTTTGAACAAACTGCATGTGATGGAAAGTTTTAATGATATTTGAGAATGTTTGATCATCATCAGACTAGCTAATGTTAAACCTTTTTTCAGATGGAGTGCTACTTTAAGACTATATTCAGTTAAACCCACTGGTTTCACACACCTTCCTGCCATCTCCACACAGTGATGGTGTGCTCCGGATCCACTCCCACAGACAGCAGCAGTTTTCCCGTGGCGCTGAAGTTGACGTATCCGAGACCTTTGGCGTGAGAGCAGCGCAGCACTGACAGCGTCTGTTTGCTCATGGCATCCCACACGTGAATAGATGGAGCCAGGCCTACACACACACACACACACACACACACAGAGACCAACATCACATATGACCGCCAGTCCTCAGCCGAAGGACAGATCCACAACTGCTCCTTTCAGCACAAGACACATAAAATCCACATTAGGTGGATTAGAAGACATGAATTATGCAAATGTTGTGGGTTATTTATATTAATAAACAGTGCCGGGAAGCTACTTTGAAACTGCATTATAGTTGCACTGCGGTAAAGATGCATTTAGTAGAACTGTAAAACTACTAACTACTAACATCAAACAGTTAACTACATTTAAAGGGGGATTCTACAACCTATTAAGCAGAGATGTATTTTCCTGGCACATTATTCTGGAAATTTTAATGATTTTTTTTTAAACAGACAAATGCATAGATAAATGCATAAAAATGAACACAAAAATAAATTCATTAAATGCATAGATCAGTGCATAAATACAGTGAATGCCTGAAAACATGCATACATAAATAGATGCATATGAATAACTGCATAAATACATGTAAATATAAATGCAGACAAATGCATGAATAAATGCATACAAGAATAAATGTATTAATAAATTCATAAACATAAATAAAAGCATAAAAATTGCATTTAAATAACTTTAATCAATGCACTAAATGTATAGAAAAATGCATTTATAAAGGCAGAAATTCATAAATAAATGCATAATAAATAACTGCAAAAATAAAAGCACTAAATGCAAAGATAAATGCATGCAAGCTTAAATGAATAAATAATAATAAATGCATTAATAATGCATATAAATAACTGCATACAAAAAACTAAATAAAAATGCAAAAATAAATGTATAGATAAATTCATGAATACACTACATGCATAGAAAAATGCATAAATAAATGCAAATAAATAACCGTATAAATGCATAAACAAATGAGTTGAAAACATTGTGCTAAAAAGCAGCATTGAATTAAATCTTCAGTATGGTTTGAAAGAAATAGACTGTTGCTGGAAAAGCTACTCTAATTTGAAAACTATATAGTTGTACATTCTAATGTAGGAAAATTATAGTGTCATAAGGACATTTTCCACATGACAATATTCAGTATTAGATATATATTTTAGTGCTGATGGAGGGAACAAGCCAATCTGCTGCATGATGCTTCATTCAAACATGAGCGGTGGTCTTTACTGAAACAGGACACAAAACACAAGGGAAATGAGAGGATTGCTTGATCTGAAATCTGTGGCATCCCTCGTGAACCACGGACAGATGCTATTCCATCAAACCTGATGTTAAAGATGGATTCACTAAAGAAATATTCAGAGTTTGTGAGAACCAAATAAATTAATTTAAACTTTAGTTTTGAAAAAAAAAAATTAAACAGAGCTGAATTTTTCTGGCGCAAAAATAATGAGGATTTTTAATGACATTTTGAACAAACAAATTTACAATAAATGCAACAATAAATGATTAGATAAATAAACAAATAAATGCATAAAAACATAAAAAGCTGGATAAGTAAATGAAAAATGAAATTCACTAAATATAGATAAATGCATGAATTAATTCATACAAGTAAAAATGAATAAATTAAATTAATAAAAAAATTCGGTAATTTGTCTTTTTGTTCAAGTATTTATTTAATTTATTATGCGCAAAGATGTAATATTTTCATTCATTTATTTAAACTTTTTTTCATGTTCATAAAATAAATTTTCTTTTAAAATACTCATAAAATAAGTCTCCTCTGATTAAAAAAATAAAACAAAAACAGTAATACTGTGAAATACTTTTTACAATATAAAACAGCTGTTTATATGTGAATATATTATAGTATTATAATGTAGTTTCTTCCTGTGATCAAAGCTGAATTTCAGCATCATTACTTCACAAATCCGTTTAGAATCAGATTCTTTGATGGTTATGTAAACTGCATTATTTTAGTTTGTTATTATTAAATTTATATTATTATGTTATATTAAAATATATTATATGTTTATTATTTGATTAGTGCGTTGATATTATATTTGCATATATTAGTATGCAAGTTATTCCTATTTAGTTTATGCTTCTAAATTAATGTGTGAACATCATATAGTGCTTTACCATGTTAACTGGTTTATTTGCATGTAGATGCATGTTTATATCCATGCATGTAACTTGTAAAGTGTTACAGAATTACGCAAAATGTCATGTCAACATTGCAAACTGAATACTGAAGTCTTTGAGTTGCATTGAACCCAAATCATTGATTTGGAGAAAAAAAATGCATGCTTTAGTTCTAGTTTGGATCGCTGAAATATGTCCTGAATTTCTGGAGTCAAACACAGAAGGTGAGTGAGTCAAACTGAAGTGAGATGGCTCTGCTGTCCTACCTGGAAGATCGGTGATGTCGCCTGTGTGGTGTTGTGTTGGATGAGAGCATGAGACAGTGATGAACAAAAATGAGAGAAGCCAAAGCAGAATTACGTGAGAGATTCAACTTATTAACACAAAAACAAGCAGTGCAGCTGAAAGAAGCAACGCAAAAGTCAACGCGTGCAAATGAAAATGACTCAAATGGTGAAAATTACATGGGTTTGCATTAGGAAATGTGTGTTGAGATGAGTTTGTTCATTGACACACTCACCGATCTGACCGGTGGCGATGATGTTGAGATATTTGGGATGTTGATTGACAGTCAGACAGAGGATGTCATCCGTGTGCTCCAGATAAAAGCTCTGAGTTCCTGCAAACCACAAACACATTCATCTACAACTACAGCACGCATGCAGCTCTCATCAACTCATATTCACAGAAAGACACACTGCAATAATATCTTAGTACACAGCAGGAAATTGACTTATCTTTAAGATTTGGATCAGTAAAAGTAAGCTTTTTAAAAGAAGTGTATTCTGCTCACAATGGCTGTATTTATTTGATTAAAAATACAGTAAAATCAGTTATAATGTGAAATATTATTACAATTTAAAAGAGCTGTTTTCTATGTGGATGTACAGTAAAATGTAATTTATTTCTGTGATGCTCCGCTGTATTTTCAGCATCATTCCTCCAGTCTTCAGTGTCACATGATCTTCAGAAATCATGCAAATATGCTGATTTCTGATTATTATCAGTGCCGAAAACAGTTGTGCTGCTTCATAGTTTTGAGGAAAAACTGATAAATTTTATTTTTCAGGATTTTTTGATGAATAGAAAGTTAAAAAGAACAGATTTGAAATAGAAATATTTCGCAACATTATAAATTTCATTACTGTCACTTTTGATCAATTTGATGCATCCTTGCTGAATAAAATAAGTTTTATTATAAAATTTGTATATTCTAACTATATACGTAAAATTTAACAAATACCGTAGAACATACATTATTTTATTTTAAATTATTTTATTTTTTTACATTAATAATGTGCACCTTTTAATAATAGTTTTCAAATACTGTAGTTACTTTTAGCTGAATTTCAGAAAAAAAAGAATAGATGTGCAGTTCCCTCTGCAGCCTGTAGAGGTCAGCAACATCTGGACTCACATTAGTCTCAGAAGACACGCCCACAAACTCAGCCCATGCATACAGTCAGACTGTACATCTAATTGTGTTTTTCCTGCATGTTGCGACACTAAGCCAGAGGTCAGAGGTCAGAGGTCAGCTCAGGACTGTACCAGCAGAGAGGTTCTGAATAACAGCAGCGGCGGCTGTGTGGAAGATGATGTCTGCTCCATCATTGAGGTAGTGAAGGTTGTTTCGACAATCAAAGCCCCTGTAGCCAAACACGTGATCCAGAGACAGTTCCTGCAGACACACACAGGCATCAACACACACACACACACACACTGACAATAATGAAGACAGGACTACCTTCATGAGCCTATGACCGACTGACCTCCACGGTTTTCTTCTTCTTTGTGATGTTGTTCTTCACCAGTTTGTCAGGTAACGGTGCGGCTCGACTCACTGGAGGCCTGCAGGAAGCCAAAAATGACATCAAAAAATATCTAAACATCCTCAAATCAAGATGTGTTTCCTTGAGATGCAAAATAAGGTAAGATATCAAGACTTGTTTTCTGATAAACGTATAAAAACTAAATGTTTTGGCTTAAAACAAGAACCAATGTCTACCAGTGGGGTCAGCAAAATCAACTTACTGCAGTTCAAAGGGCAAAAAAAACGTAATATCTTGATTAAATTTTTCAATATTTGTAATGGAAAACTAAAATACTAAAAATAAAATTACGTTTTGCAACTTGTGCCTAATTTTCATCAAAATTAAGTGTTAAGTATATGATTAAAACTTTTTTTTTATTTTATTTTTTTATTTATACATTTATGTGTGTTTATTTTGATCGCTTATTTTTCTTGTTTTAAGCGTAAACATTTAAATTTGATATATTTTTTCAGAAAACTAGTAAAATCTTTTAATAATAATAATAAACATAAAGCATTTATAATAATAAAAGTATCTTATGATTTCAAACTACACTTAGACGAAAAACGTACAAAAAAGGAAATCGATCTGTTACAGTCATGAACTTGAGTTGTGTTTATTACCGTTCATCCACTGGGATCTCCTTCTGTTGTTGGTGTGGTTTCACGCCTGTCATCTGTCTGATACTGACAGCGTAGATCTTCGTCGTGTAATCCATGTTCTTTTCCCGAGCGACGTCACTGTCGTAACCTAAACACACAAACGTAAGTTAAATAAAAGTCCACATATTAAAAATGTCAAATTAAATACATTAACATTACCCCCATCCTCCTCGGCGTCGTCGTCTGATTCCTCGCTGTCTACAGCTTTGCTCTCGCGTGGACCAATCCCCTCTCTCGCCCAGATCATGAGGGCGGTGTCGGCTCCGCCCACTGACAGCAACATCGCGTCGTCATTGGACCATCGTACGCTCGTCACATTGGCACTGTGAGCCACATACTTTTTAAACTTGGCAAACTGACCCTGTATGGAATTTTAAAACACATCAAGGACATTCTACTTAATGCATAAAACAAAAACACTTGTACAATAGCTTTATTATTTTTATTCATTTCTATTCAGCAATGAGGAATCAATTAGAAAGGTTTTTGTCATTTTTAAAAGAAAAAATATCATTTATTATAAAGAAATATAATAATTGATAAAAATATAACTATAAGAAATGCTGTTCTTTCAAAATTTCTATTCATCAAAAAAATCAAAGAAAACAGAAGCAGTTTTCAACATTGATGATAACAAGTAAATCATCATATTTTCATGATTTCTGAAGATCACGTGACACCGAAGACTGGAGGAATGATGCTGGAAATACAGCTTTATGTCAGAAATAAATTAATTTTACTATACATTCAAATAGGAAACGACTATTTTGAATACTAGTAATATTTCACTGTTTTTACAGTATTTTCGAAACCGAAGGAGATCAGAGGAGACTTCTTTCTGAAGCAGTAGTGTATGTGAATATATGAGGTGCAGTCAGACCTTGCAGGGGAAGCTGAAGAGCTTGACGAAGCCGAAGTCGTCTCCGGTGGCCAGCAGCTTCCTGTCTTTGGTAAGTGAAGAGGCGTTGACGAAGCTGAGCGTCGGCCAGATGCCTTCACAGGTGGGACCCAGCACTGACGTCCATGTGGCCCATTCCATCTTCTCAAACTGGACACACACAAACACACAGTTACACGGTGATCATGCCAGGGTTTGGTGATGTATATATGCCTTTGTGTGTGTGTTTTTTTTTTTTGACCTCTGAACTGCTGATAGTTTGTCGTCTTCCACGTGGAGCTTCAAAAAATAGCTGCTCTTTGGCACCAGTGTTGACTTGAAGCAGTTTTCCTGCATTAATACACACGGTTCATATATAACCTATAGTAATGCCAATAGATAATATGCAAAATCTTTATCTGTCAGTATAAAAAAGACGCTATTTCCGAATAAAATCAGCTGGCCAGACAGATTTCTCCATTCCAAAAACTGTTTAGTGTGACTGATTCATCACATTAGCATGCATATTATTAGCATGCATGAATAAATATATGTGTTTAGTGTATGTCTGGATTACCGCGGACGTCCCAGTCCACATGTGTGATACAGCTGGACGCTCCTTTACAGATTCCCACCCGCTTACTGCTCAGAACGTTATAAATGTCCACAAATGAGTCGTGGGAGGCCACGGCGAGGTATTTTCCAGCATCTTCAATAAAAACAAATAAAACAAATTAATTATACATTACTTGTTTCATTAACGTTTTACATAATTTTTGAATTATATATATATTATATATATAATTATAAACTAATCAATTTCATTACAGGTATGTATAAAAGGTAAGTCATATTTTATAAGAATATTGTATACACACATATGTTTTTAAGAAATATTTCCATCTTATATAAACAAATACATATTGCATATGTTTCTTAAACATATACACGTGTATATGTGTGTATTAATATAAAAATATACACACAAATAATATGCAAACTTTAATTTTGAATGCAATTAATTGATTTCACACATGTACATAAGACCATATGATCTTTTATACATGCATATCTCCAAATATGATCAAGTTAGTTTTTTATATATATATATATCTATATCTATATCTATATATCTATATCTATATATCTATATATATATATATCTATATATATATATATCTATATATATATATATATATATATATATAAATATATATATATATATATATATATATATATATATATATATATATATAAATATATATATACACACACACATATATATATATATATATATATATATATATATATATATATATATATATATATATATATATATATATATATATATATATATATATATATATATATATATATATATATATATATATATATATATATATATATATATAGAAAAACATCTCTGATGAAAATAAATGTCTTGACATCATGTAACCATTCCAGGGTTGTTGGATGTTTTTGATTTACTCACACAGAAACTAATTTTATTTTATTATGGAATAACTTATTTTATTTCACTAACTTGGCAGCAGAGCAAATTTGTGGGTCAAAGCTTTTGAGATAAACTCATCTCTGGAGATACAAAACTACATGAGGTCTTTTTATCATTGCATAATGAAAAACGTCCCAGGTTTACTGTAATACATGATGTTGCATGCACATATTTCTAATGGGAATTTGTATTTTAAAGTAAAATATATATCATCAGCTTATTTTAATATCTAAAACTGCTAGCCATGCCAGACGGCTACCTTGAGAGAACCTGATGTCAGAGATGATCTCCTTCCTGTGATGAAAGGTCACCATGTCCTCCAGTGTGTCTGCATTCACCACCAGGAAGCTGCCGTCGTTCAGACCCACTGCTAAGGCTTTTCCGTCTGGTGAGAAGGCACAGCATCGACCACCTACAAACACACACATACAACAAACTGTTATATGAGATCTTCCAAATGTGGAAGGAGGTTAGTGAACCACAAACCTTTCTTAAGTTTCCGGACGGCCACCATGCGATGGTTGGCTGAAAGCTCCCAGATGCGCAGCGTTTTGTCATCACTCACAGTGGCACAGATGGGCAGCAGCGGATGTGCAGCGAGGCCCCAGACTTCCCCCTCCATATGACCCTAAAACAAATCAAACACAACACACAGTTCATCTAGTTGACCTGCCTGACCATCTAATCTGGTTTGAAGGGATGTAACGATGAACTGCGAGCCAGTTTAAAATAGATAAAAAAATGTGACAATTCAAATCGGCTGAGACGCTCAACAAACTGGGATATTTTCTTTTCATCTTGCCTCTGAACAATGCATATTAAAGTAGTGTCCTTAAGCCCGACTTTGAGTTGTTTACAGCGGTAACCCAGGAAACGCTTCACCGTCGCTGTTCGTTAGCGAAGCTCTGCTTTGTTTACAGCGGTAACCCAGGAAACGCTTCACCGTCGCTGTTCGTTAGCGAAGCTCTGCTTTGTTTACAGCGGTAACCCAGGAAACGCTTCACCGTCGCTGTTCGTTAGCGAAGCTCTGCTTTGTTTACAGCGGTAACCCAGGAAACGCTTCACCGTCGCAGTTCGTTAGCGAAGCTCTGCTTTGTTTACAGCGGTAACCCAGGAAACGCTTCACCGTCGCTGTTCGTTAGCGAAGCTCTGCTTTGTTTACAGCGGTAACCCAGGAAACGCTTCACCTTCGCTGTTCGTTAGCGAAGCTCTGTTTTGTTTACAGCGGTAACCCAGGAAACGCTTCACCGTCGCTGTTCGTTAGCGAAGCTCTGCTTTGTTTACAGCGGTAACCCAGGAAACGCTTCACCGTCGCTGTTCGTTAGCGAAGCTCTGCTTTGTTTACAGCGGTAACCCAGGAAACGCTTCACCGTCGCTGTTCGTTAGCGAAGCTCTGCTTTTATTACAGCGGTAAACCAAGAAACGCTTCACCGTCGCTGTTCGTTAGCGAAGCTCTGCTTTGTTTACAGCGGTAACCCAGGAAACGCTCCATCGTTGCTGTTCATAAGCGCCAACTGCTGCGAATCTTCGTCTCATTCAGCTCGTCTGCTGTTTTGTTCAGATTTGTAGTATAGTTTCACAAAACTAAAGTCAGACCATTCTGTTTTTCACTTCAAATGTAGAAATGATACAGTCTAATTTAGATTAAAAAACGATTCATGTTGCATGTATGCTGTATCTTTGATTGGATCATGATTAAAATCCAGTGGTTGCCTCGAATTTTAAATAGGAAAAAGCAAAGCCAATGCTTTGAGCCCCGTTCACACTAAGTACGACAGCTATAAAGATAACAATATAAGCGTCCACACCAGCAGATGATTTTGTCTGTTATTCTAATCACTGCCGCTTTAAATTCTCCAACTCATTAGAGCAGGATTGATTCTGATTGGCTGTCAATGTTTGTATCATTAATCAGCGGGAAAAATTACTTCTGAAAAGGATTCCAACGATATTGTGTCTCTGTGCCTCTATCGTTATACGTACTAGCTGTGTGGACTCTGCTATTCTTTAAAGGTGCTGTATGTAAGATTTTGACTATACTAAAGCATAAAAGTACATTAATATGTTTGCAGATATTTAAGAAACATGGTTAGTTAACATACTTGTTTATCTGAAAAACAATGCTACAGTCAGTTATTCTCCTTTGTAAACGTGTATTCCGGGCCGGAATGTCGTTTCTGTTTTGGTTTTTGAAACCCGCCCACTGGCAATTTATCCAATTTTATTTTGGCACCACAGGTTGCCAGTTGGCAGAAAACACTGTGTATTTCATTCCATTCATCGTCAAGTCTGTTCGTTCCTGTCGGTGTTGTCAATCTGGCTACCTGCATATGCGTCAAGAATCGTGAATCGAATCGACTCGTTACATCCCTACTGTTTTTTTGTGTAGTTTTCTTATTCTGCATCTGGATTTGCAGCTGTATATTTAAAGCGTGACACGCACCTGTACGAGTAAAGTCATGGGGCCGCTCTTGTCGATCTCCAGGATCTCTCCGTTTTTGGTGCCGACCAGAATGTGTCCGTGTCCCAGCGTGATCGCTCTGATGGACGGGTTGTCCTCTAACAGAAGGCCTAGACAACAATGAGTTCTATTATACAAGCGTAACCCTCTCTAGATCTGTCATTTGTAAGTTTGGTCATTTTTACTACATCATTACGGAAAGAAATTTTGGTGACTTTTGACAAAAATTACCACCATAGAAAGAAGTGAATTTATTTTTTACAAACTACAAATCTGCCATGATGAAGTAGCTCTTCATGTTGTCTGAATATACATTAAAATCTCCCAACAGATGCTTATACAGATCCTCCTGTATTAATGATAATAATATGCATCATTTTCTAACATTTGTATTATTTTATATAGAAATCGCATATAATTTAGTAGTAAATATTGTCTATCTCATGATAATTTAATTTAACAAACCATGAATTTATTGAAAACTAATAGTTTTCTAATATTTGCATTTCATATAGAAACAAATAGTGTCAAATGTGTAGTACCATCAGATCCCATCAAAATATTAAATAATAAATATTACAAAAAAAGTAGTATATTAATTTCATAAAACAAAATGAAACACTGTATTAATTGAAAATAATATGTATTATTTTATCAATATTTGTATTGTATTTTTTATAGAAATCAGATGTTTTAGAGCTGTCTTCTACTATTAAATACAAACTATTAAATAATAAATATGATTGACACAAAATACAGTACATTCATTATAAAAATAACGCAGTAATTAAAAATGACATTGTTTTTTTTCTAATATGTATTTTCCATATTATTATTATTTTTATAGAAATAATATTTTTTAGAGTTAAATATTTTCAAGTACCAATAAATCTCAAAATATAACATTAAATAAAAAATATTATTGAAACAAACTGTAGTAAACACATTTCATTAAAAAAGCACTGCAATAATGAATATAATAATTTTCCTAATATTTATATTTACATATTATTTTTATATAGAAATAAAAGGTACATTTTTTTGGAGGTTGATTTCCATGAAATCCCCTCACAATACAAAATATTAATTAATAAATGAAAAGTTAATTTGCATTTCTCAGTTTTTAAACATTCTCCGAAATCATGTTTTTTCATTGTTTCTCAATCAAACTGCAGTAGGGTTATTTTCACTCGGTTAAAAAATAACAAAAAAAAACTTCTAACTAACACAACAAAAACAAGTTATCTGCATAAACTCTTCAAAAATTACTGAAACTAAATAAAGTCAATTTATTTAATTATAAAAATATAAAAATCGAATCACCCTTAGATGAAGGCGAGAGCGCCGCCCTCTTGATGGCGTACGTCTTCAGACATCTCTCGAACATGTCGTCCCACAGCTCCACAACTCCATCTTTACCCCCCGTCACAAAACCCTTCAGGTCACAACACACCATTAACAGCTAAGAAATACATCTGTCCTACTGTTACTCTGCATTTCTAAGCAGGACGCCATGAACCTGTGCTTAAACCAGCTCACCTTATCCAGAGAGCACATGGCAAACACAGGCCCGTCGTGAGCTTTGATGCTCTTCATGAGCGTCGTGTCTTTCCAGATGTACACGTCACCCGTCGTCGCACCAGAAAACACCAGATCCTCCGAGCGTCCATAGCAAGCGGACATCATGGTCTCATGCCGAGCCAGATTCCCGAAAATGCCTCTTTTAAAAGTTAAACCTCCTCCTGGAGTGAGAAATAAACATGCGTTTGAATTAATCCAGAGGAAAAGCATGCAAAGAGTAATTCAGGTACTGGAGCATTTGGTTTTGACTCCCTGAGCTCTTTTTTTAAAGCTCTTGCTCACATTTAATTGGTAAAATACGGCGTGCTGATGGTAAAGTTGGCGAAACAGTCACATCAGCTTATGATGCTTCGATGTGATGTGGCAGATTCTCCTCACAGTCATGTTCTCGTGAGAGCTTATGCTTCAGATATTTCAGTAAAAACACTGTCTGCACACATCCTAAGCTGAAAACAGGGTGCAAGACTCTCTAAAACTGATGAATCTCACCTGTGTGCAGCCAGAACTTGATGTGTTTCAATCCCACCGTCAGGAGTTTGTCCATGCGGAACGGGTTTCCTTTCACCACAAAGATCTTATCTTTATGTCCTCTGTGTTAAAGAGAGAGAAAGATGTCTTCGTGAGCGACTGGGCTCGCTGCACACACTCTTCACCATTTGAAAAGGTTTGGTTTTACCTGGATTTGGCCAGTTTTTCGCCTTTTTTCCAGTCCCAGATGACTATGGAGTGATCTTCGTCGATTCCCACGGACACTAAACTCTTGCCATCCGCTGGATGTGAGAAAGAGAAATAACGGATTGTGAAGCAAATAAATACTTTAAGCAGCTGTAAATGGTAGAAAAATTTTGTCAGAATATTTAATCCTTCAATGTAATTATTAAAGTAATTTGCAAACTCAGTTTAAAAATAACATAACATAATAACATTAATTTTAACTCAAATCTCCAGTTTCTCAGCTGATTTCAATGTAAAATTTTTATTTTAGTATGGAGAAATTATTATGGTTAATATTTTATATTTTGAATTCATTTTTATTTTCTATTTTATTTTTCTATTTTCATTATAATTTTTAAGTTTAGATATTTTGTTGTGAATTCTTTTTTTATTATTTAAATTTCTAATATGTGTATTTAGTTTTTATTATTTTATGTTTATTTATTTTAGTCCATTTGAGTTCAATTAAAATAAGGAATGTGTCTTTGTCAACTAATTAATATAAAAGTTATATATATATATAGAATTTATTGTATTTAAAAGTTACATATACATTTTATCCTGGTGAAATGTAAGTTTTATAAATTAAACTTATTACTATTATAGTTAATATTTTATATTTAGTACTTCAGATAAGTTTATATTTTTATATTTTTTGTTTTCGTTTAATTTTAGTTAAAGTTGAACAATTTTGATGTGCATTTTGACATTGTTTATTAGTTTACATTTTTATGTCTAGATAGATTTCTACGTTTTTTTTGTTTGTTTTAGTATTATTTATAAACCATTTCAAATTAAAACAATTTTGTACACACACACACACACACACACCCAGTGTGTGTGTGTGTTTGTGTGTAATCTATTGCATTTCAAAAGTTCCAAAATACAATTAGAATTAAAAAAATAAACATTACAAGAGATGCATTTTATTGCTGCGTTGCATGTAAATGATGTGGCGTTCTGACCTGTGAACTCCAGAGCACAAACCCCGCGCTGATGTTGACCCTTCAGCAGAGATAAACACTTGAGAGTCTGGATGTCCCACACATGGATGGCTGGATCTCGACCCACCTGACACACACACACACATCAGTCCACGCCTCACAGAAAACACACACTCCATAAAATCATCACCAACCGATCTGAAATGAGTCTGTGCATACTGACAGCTCAAAGACATGTCTGATAGAAACTCAAATCTGATCCGATCTGGTTTGAAATCTCTGACCTGTCCGGTGGCCACGTAATCTTTGAGCGGATGCACAGTGAGGCTCAGGATATCATCGTCGTGTCCGAGGTAGAAGCGCTGTGTGTGCTGCTGTCTGTTATACACCACCGCCACAGCAGCCACATGATACACCACCTCCCCGGCCTGAGTGTAGAACAGATTATTCCTGCAGTCACAGCCCCTGTACCTGAGACACACACAAACACACACACACACACACACACACACAGCGCAGGAGTCAGCAGAGAGAAGCATCTGATTCCAACAAAATGCTTCAGCTCTAACTCAACTCTCTCACATGCTTTGCATTAAAGTTATATACAGTATAACCGTTTACATATAAAAACGGTGTAAAAAATGTTACAAAATAAAAGTCTGAAGATGGATTTCGTCAGAATACACACAAAAAATAAAAATGATAGAGCTCTGAAATACATGAAGTTAATAGATTTTAAATTAAAATTTAACATTCATTTTAACTTTATGTTTTTATAATTTTATATTATGTTTTAACTTTTGTTTTATTTAAATCATTATGTTTTTGAGCTGGTTTTCGAAGATGTGGTTTTAAATATACAGTACAGACCAAAGGTTGGAAACATTACTATTTTTAATGTTTTTGAAAGAAGTTTCTTCTGCTCATCAAGCCTGCATTTATTTGATCAGAAATACAGAAAAAAACAGTAATATTGTGAAATATTATTACAATTTAAAATAATAGTTTTCTATTTGAATATATTTTTTTTTTAAAATTTATTCTTGTGATGCAAAGCTGAATTTTCAGCATCATTCCTCCAGCCTTCAGTGTCACATGTAACATCAGTCGATCACATGATCATTTAGAAATCATTCTAATATTCTGATTTATTATGAGTGTTGGAAACAGTTCTGCTGTCTAATATATTTGATCAATAAAAGGTTCAAAAGAACTGCATTTATTAAAAATAAATAAAAAATTCCAATAATATATATTCTAAAAATATATTTTCTTTACCAACACTTTTTATCAATTTAACACATCCTTGCTGAATAAAAGTATTGATTTCATAAAAAAAATCAAATATATTCATATTCATCAAAGTATCCTAAAAAAGTATTGAATCATCATATTAGAATGATTTCTAAAGGATCATGTGATAATGATCCTAAAAATTCAGCTTTGCATCACAAAAATAAATGATAATTTAAAGTATAATACATTTAAAAACAATTATTTTAAATTGTAATAATATATCACAGTATGACTGTTTTTTTCTGTATTTTTGATCAAATAAAAGAAGAAACTTCTTTCAAAAACATTAAAAATAGTAATGTTTCCAAACTTTTGGTCTGTACTGTATTTAAATATATAATAAGCATTAGATGCATTAGACTACATTGCTGTGTTTATTTTACATTTTAAAACTTTTTCTTTACAATGAACATTTTTATCAGGCTTCTGTTTAGTTTCAATAATTTCCCTTTAAATGGCAAAAAAAAAAAAAAAAAAAAAAAAATTCCAGTGATGTTTTTGTAGAAGCCTAATAAGTCTTCATATATAATTACACATTATACTTGAAAAATGTGAACAAATATTCTAATGTATAAATCTAAATCTTATAACTGTATATATTTACCCGTGTACAAACTGCAGGCGCAGCCCCTCGTCCGGAGCTTTCTGTCTCTTCAGAGATCCAGCCAGTTTCTTCTTGAGCTGAGGAAGATCTTCTTTATACACCTGAGGGGTGTTTGGGAGAAGAGTTACAGGGACAAATCCACTCCAGACACATTCAGAGATTCAGAAAAAGCTAAAAGGGCAACAGCAGCCGGCCAATCAGCTGTGAAAATAATGAGAGGAAGAGGAAGAAAGCAGCCGAGCACGACTGTTACATAAAACACTCGACACATGACCCTCTCGGTTGGGGTTTGGTTGGGGTTTAAGTGTCTCTTGCCTGACGCTCGTAGTTGATCTGGGCTTCCTGTTCGATGTCTGAGTCCAGCTCGGGAACGTCGGAGAGGTCCGAGTCAGAATCACCGCTGTTAGAGTCGGCGTAGCTCTCTGTGAACCAGAAAACTCTCCAATTTATACATTTCAGTCCAAACGCAAAATAAAATGTACAATTAAAAACACTACACCCATTTTTATTCAGCTGAATCCTTTAAAAGTTAAAAAAAAATATTTACTTACACTAATTTTTTGACTTAATATTTCTAATAATTTTATGACACATTCACAAGTTCATGATTGGTTGATGTTGGTTTGTGGTCACATGACATGCAAGCAAACAGATAAAATATTGAATATTTTTAATCTTTAAGTTATTATACATAAGAATGCATGTATTGTTATGTATAGAGCTTTTATTATTATTATTATTATTATAATAAATTAATTATACTCAGTATTTATTACATTATATTATTATATTATATTAATTACATTTAAATATATTATTATATTATGCATTATTTTTTATATTACATTTTATTATTATTAATTGTTTTAACAATCATAAAAATAACATTATAAACATTACTATTGGAAATTATAATTATCCTGTAAAAGAAAAAAAATCTTAGTATATAATCATTTTATTTTAATCATTTTACTTTATTTTTTTAGTTCTTAATTTTCAAACGTCAAGATTTTTTTTTTACAAAAATACAAATTCATAAAATATTTGCATTAATACTGAAATTTAAACCATAAAGCTCATCACACTTTACCATTTACTATAAATTAATTTCCAACACTTTTTTTTTGACAACGACACCTTTGAGAAGGTTTTTATAACTTTTCCAGGTCTGAAAATCACAGTTTTAAAAATTCCCTGACAATTCCATATGCATCATTATTTGTGAAAACCTTTTTTTTTCCACTATAAAAAAAACAAACAAAAAAACAAACATTAAACACTATAACAATTTTTATTCAGGGGTTCACAAACGTTTTTCTCAGCTGAATCCTTTTGACGTAAAAAATATATTTTTTAAACTTAATATTTCAATAAATTTAATGCACATTCACAAGTTCATAATTGGTTGATGTTGGTTTGTGGTCACATGACATGCAAGTATTTTATTTAGATTTTTTTGTCTTAAAATTATTATGCATAAGGCTGTATGTATCGGTATGTATAGAGTTTTTATTATTATTAATATTATTTTATATTATCTATACTCAGTATTTATAACATTATATTAATATATTAATTGAATTTAAATATATTATGTTATTTTATACATTAATTATAAATAATGCAGTAAATATTGGTGCATTTATGCAACAATAATCCATAAAAAATTATATGCATAAATACTGACCTTTTTTTTTTTTTGACAACGACACCTTTGAGAAGGTTTTTATAAAACTTTTCCAGGTCTGAAAATCACAATTAGAAAATTCCCTAACAATTCCATATGCATCATTATGCAAAAACCTTTTTATTTATTTTTTTTAATAATGCATGAATGCCAACTGTTTCCGAACAGGTTTTCATGTCCCATAATGAACTGAAATAACTTCTATTCACCTTGCAGCAGTGGCTCCAGAACTCCATTCATGACTCCCTCCGGCAGAAACCTCCACTGGAAGACGGAGTGATCGGCTCCACCTGTGCTCAGAACCCACTGCAGGTCATGTGACCAGCGCACATTGGTCACATGGGCAGAATGGCCGATGTATTTCTTGAATTTGGCAGCTGAAAGAATCGCATTTGTTAGCACACACTGGTTTATTCAGCACGGATCACGCAGATATCTGGATAACCGAGCTGACCTTTTTTAAGACAAGGGAATCGTAGGAGTTTGACGAGGCCGAAGTCGTCCCCCGTCACCAGCACTGCACTGCTGTAGTTTGCATCCACAGAATTGATGTCGTTCATATTGGAATATTTAGGCCAGATTCCGTTGACCTCCGGTCCGAGAACACAGGTCCACGTCATCCAATGGATTCCTTTGGCTTCCTCCTTCGGCAGGAATTTACCGGCTATAGACACAGAACAACAGGACAATTATAAGCATGATAAATACTTTACAATGCAGTATGTAATTCAGGGTTTCATGACCTTGCAGGATTTTTGTTTGCTGGACAAAGACATATAGAATGTCTTTTTAATGTCCAAAATAATTCAAAAATGTTTTAAAACAGGAATTTGAACTGATGTCATATTGCTAATTTGCTTGAAGGACATATTTCCTCTACAGAGTGATTTCACAATCTGAAATATTTAAAACTTTACAAATTTAAATGAATCCTAGAGTGCTATTAATTTTCATGGTTTTGCATTAATTATTAACACATTTTTAAAACCTTTTTTTTTTTTTTTTTTTTTTTACCAGTGACCACCTTTGAGAAGGTTTTTAATGACTTTGACATTTTTAAAATAGTTTTTATGATGGTGAAAACCAGCAACAACATTTAAGAAGTTTGGAAATCACAATTTTTTTATTTTTTAACTGTGAAATCCAGAGCATGCACAAATATTTGCATAAATATTAAATGCATAAATATTTAAAACTTTAACAACACATATTTAATTAAAAATTTAAATAAAAAAATAAGTTTAATTCTCATGAAGTTTTTTTATGACTTTCATTAATTTTTGTAGAAGATTTGTGAATTTCCATTATTTTTTTCTTCACCAGTGTCACTTTGAAGAAAGTTTTCATGACTTTTAAAAAATGATAATTATTTTTTTTTTAATTCAGAATTTTAAAATTGTCTTTCATGACTTTTTTATTAATTTGTAATTATTAAAAATAATTAATTCTGTCATTTAAATAATTATACATTTTTGCATAAAAAAACCCATTGTATACTGACTTTTGAAATTAAAGATTTCATGACTTTCACATTAATTCTTAATTATTATATGAATTAATTTCATATAAATTAATTTATATGCAAATACCCTAGTAATTTATAAAAATTAATATTTGAATAAAGATTAAAAAATTTAATGTGTACTGACTTCTGAAATTGTAATGACTGATATTGACTGTTTCCAAACAGGTTTTCGTGTCACATAATTAACTGGAATTTAGTATTTTATCATGCATCTTCACGCAAGAAAATATATCTTTAGATGTATACATATCGTAAAGTGTCAATAATTTTTCCACATTAGTTATAAATGAAAAACTATTCTCACTTGGCATCCTGTAGAAGAAGCGTTCTCCAGCTCCGTCGTTGGTCTGCAGGAAGCGGCTGTCCACGGACCAGTCCAGGTGTGTAATAAAGCAGGTGGACTTGTTGCACTCTCCCACTTTCTTATAGCGTTGGGCCACAGCGTAGATGTCCACAAACCCGTCGTTAGAGCCCACGGCCAAATAAGAGCCATCGGGTGAGAACTTGAGCTCGTGAATGACCTCCTTCCTGTCCTTGATGTGGACCACCTCCGTCATGTCCCTTCGAAAACCAGACAAGCTCTGAGTTTGTGAACAATGAAGCTGAAATGATGAAGTGAAGGGGATCTGAATTGAATTACCTGACACGCAGAACAGTGAAGGAGCCGTCCTTCATGCCGAGAGCCAGCTGGGATCCGTCGTTGTTGAAGGAAACGCTGCGAACGGCTTCTTCCATGTTACAGCGAGCGATCAGCGTGTGCTCGGACAAACTCCACAGTCTAAACATGCAGGAAAATTAAAATGCGTCTATGTTTATGTCTGTATTGTGTGTTTAATCTCTAAAAATATATTTTCCCCATATTATACGATATCGATATTTAACACAATATTAATTTACTCTGAATGGTAAGGGAAATTCAGTCCACATGTTTGTTAGACCTTGAGAATGAACTTTAATTAAGGCCCAATACATCCATTTTATTTTTATGTATTAAATTTTTTCTGTATTTATAGATTATAATGTGTTCCTGTGGTTCAGTGGTGGAGTAATGCATTAGCAGCGCAAAAGGTTGTGGGTTCGATTCCCAGGGAACACGTTAGGTACAAAATGTTAGCCTGAATGCACTGTAAGTCGCTTTGGATGAAAGTTAAATGCATGTATTTAATTTTTTTTATTTAATAATGTATCGCAAATGTATAATGACAAATCGAGTCAAATAAAATGAATTAATAAAACTGATAAAAACAGTAAAATTCAAATATGGAGGAAATAAAATATTCCTAAAAACTAAAAAATATTTTTATTAATACTTTGGGAATACTTATTTGTTTGTTAGGTAAATAAGATGCTGAACAACAGAACTATTTAAACCAAAAAAAAGGAAGAAAAATAGTGGTATGATATTCTTTAAAAATACAAATATTATGATTATTTAAGAATGGCATTTTAGTCTAGAATGATACTGTATTTTGATAATGTTTAACCAGAATTAATTTCGACAGTTTGTTGTGATATGGATTTCAATTTCAGATTGAATTTGCTGGTATTTTTTCTCAGATTAAACCGTGTAAAGCTGCTTGTAGTGACTCATAAATTCATGTCTCATAAATTGAGATGCAGCCACTACGAGCATCATGTGTGTTATAGAGCTTATCATTGTTATCGACACACATTTTATTGCAATCTCAATACAGCAAAGTTTATTGCCTAGCAATTCTGGAAAACCTAACATCCTGTTTCCACCCGTCTTGCTCCATTTCTAATGTCTACTGTGTGAACTGATGTCAATAGCTGGAGAGGACTGACCGTACGGATCGATCGTCGCTTCCGGTGACGGCCAGCGGTTGTTTGGGATGCAGGGCGAGGGCCCAGAGCTCCCCCTCTGAGTGACCCTGCATGATCAGCAGCGGTTTATCTCGGTCTCTAACCATCACCTCGAAGATCTCGCTGTCCTGAGTCCCTGCCAGGATCCGGTCAGCCCTCCAACACACGCTGCGGATGGACAGACCTGGAGAGAAAGAGTCCTTCAGGGTCATCAAAGTAAAGATCCAAGCAGCTCTGGTCACCAGCAAATACTGGGAATTTTACAAAATTGTATGAGGTCTACACTTTAACGGGAAGATGTGCAGATATCTTGAACTAGTTTAAACATTTAATATTACCATAAACGTGTCACTCAGTTTGTAAAAACAAGCAAAAGTTGATTGAAACATTGTTTCATCTGGATCTGCTGGGCTGCATTAAATAAATAAATAAATAAATATAAAAATATATATCTAAAAAAAAAAAAAAAAAAAAAATATATATATATATATATATATATATATATTTTTTTTTTTTTTTAGAAATTCTATATATAACTTTAAATTATCATTTGTTTTCAAATTTTTTATGCATTTTAACTTATGCATTTTCTGCATCAAACTAATTATTACATAACAAAGCAATGCTGCTATCATTTTTTAAAACGAAAACCCCAGAAACTGAAATATAGAAAGAACTGAAGCTGGAAATAGATAAAAAAAATAATAATAATTATATATATATATATATATATATATATATATATATACACAAACAAATAAATAAAGCCATGCCTATTAAAAGGTTCATTGAAATTAAGCTGAAAAAAAATATTAAATATAAATATATACATATAAATATTAGATAAATATGACATTAAATATATAAATACTAGATGAAAAAATAAAACAACTAAATATAGAACTAAATACTTAAAGTAAACTTCTAAAACTGATTTGAAGATAAATATCAAAAATTATATTAATATGTATATATTATATACACGCATATTAAAAAGACAAATGCACATAACAAACATGAGCTAAAGATTATTCAAAATTACTAATAAAACCAATAAAAGTATATGAATAATACTGTTACTTAGCAGAAAAAAAAAATTGGTAACAAGGGACATAAAAAATTAACCAGTAACTTAAAATTGTATGGAATAATAAGTATAAACACAAAAAATAGCTGTGTAAAATAGATAATGAAAAGCCTCAGACTCGTCAGCTGTCATAAGCTGCTGTTTTACGCAGGACAGAAGGTAACTGGCTCATTAACTGACTGTGTAGTCTCAAAAATGAACCTTTAAAGCAGAACAAGTCAAAAAAGTGTAATACGGGAGTCTCAATTGGACAGACCAGAAAAATATCAAACCAACAAACCCATTTGATGAACTCTGATCCAAATGAGTCAAACGTTTCATAAAGAGCTATAAGAGAGATCATCTGATGAGAAATGTGTGGGTTCATATTAAGATCTTTTGCAAATCTGACCAGTTCGAGACACTTCTGAGATCTCTTCTGAGTACTCGGGTTATTTTCTCACGAGAGATGTCTGAGAAGCAGGAGACTTCAGCAAGAAGACACTCTGCAAAAGCCACCGAGATGTTTTCTGTCTTTTCTTTCCAGCAGTTTGTTAAATCTGCTGAGATTTCGGTTTCAGACTGAGCAGATCTGATCTGATGTGTTCGTTTGTTACAGTCTTCTGCTGTGAAAGTGCTGACAGCTTCATTACTACAAGACTTACATCTGCTGAACACACTGTCTGTCCCTCGTGTGATATAAGATGCTAACACAATTCCTTATATACTCCATAAGAAGTCAAACGATAAATGCAGAGCTATTTCCTTTTGAAAAATGGCCAATAATGGTGCAAGCTTTTATGGTTCATTATTATACAGTATATGCACTATTATTATTATTTACACCAACTAAAACCCAGAATCCAGTCACAGAAATAGAATCTACTGTTAAACACGGAATGTCATGGAATTTGGTCAGTTTTAAATCATTAAGGTGAAATGTACACTTAATGTTCAGATAGAGGTCTTCACTAGCACACGTCAAAAGAAACATGTGGTTTAACATGTGATTCGGTTTAATGAATAGCAATAATACAGTTTAACAACACCATTTTTAGTCCAGGTTTTAATTTAACTCATAATCCTCTGTAAGGGTTCAAAAACATTTCTGTTAGTTCACATTTCATTTGCTAAAATTGTAAAAGATTGAATTATTATCAAAGTTTTATGATGCAAGTTTTTTTTTTTTATCATAGATTTTTATTCATTTGTGTTTATTAAGTCATAAAACACAAAATCCAGAACACTCAAAACATCAAAAGAAGAATTTTAGGAAATAATTAAACATTTCACAATTTAATGAATTACTCAATTGTTAAAGTTTTATTAATCCTTTTTGATTATTGAAATTGAACAAAACCATTAATAGGGGAATTCAAAAAAGATAAAAAAAAAAAAAAAATGAAATGTCATTGTTAAAAGATGAATTATTGAATTGTTAAAGCTTCATGAATTCGGTTGATCACACATAATTTTTGATTATTACAATTTAATTAAACTATAAAAAAACATGTTTTTCTTTTATAACAGTACTGCCTTAATGATTTGAAAAAAACAAAACAAAGTCCCACCAATTCATACTTGGTCAGATTAGGCCATGTGTTCACGATGAAAGATTGTGTTTAAACTAGTACACTAAACTATTTTCTAAAACATTTTTTTATCCCTTTAAAGCCGGCTGTAATGTTTTACCTTTATAACCCTGTTCTGCCTCCCGGAGGTCAATCTTGGTGATGGGTTTGAAGTCCACGTCCCACAGCCTCACACATCCGTCCCGTCCACCAGTGGCGAAGCCTTCCTCACATGAATGCATGCTGAAGATCCCTGCCTGAGTTTACAAACGCATGCACAGCAGTTCATGCTATAGTCACAGATGCATGACACAGATGGACAATGCATTGAATATCTGATCATAAATGGCATGCATTGCACTGTAACTTCAGTGAAAGTCCTTTAACGGAGATGCTATAGCGCACAGCTGATGTGTATGTGGTGGGAGTGATGGTGTAGGAAGTGTGATGAGCTTCACTCACTCCATGCGCCGCCTGTATCGTCCTCGTCAGGTTGAGTCCCTTCCAAACGTAAATGTCTCCATTAAGAGCTCCAGAATACGTCACTTCATCTTTTGCCGTCGCCAAGCAGAGGATGGTTTGCAGGTCCCCCGTCTTTCCGAAAATCCCTCGTTTTGGTGTCAATGCATTTCCACATAAAGTCCAAAACTATGACAAAAGAGAAAATCAACTCATATTTCAGTTGCTCATGCATTAAATCTTAAAATATTGTGCATGCATTGCTTTATTTTTAGAGCTTGGCATCGGTGCGTTCACTTTTAGTAAATGGAAAGACATACAGGTTTGACTAAATCAGACAGAATTTGATTTTTGGCTTTAAATGATATTCTTCTGTCTTTGTTCAGTATGTTAATGCATTTCTCAAGTCTGTCAAAAAGCATTGCATTTGCAGTAAAGATGAAAACAAGACAGGAAAGGAGGAATAAATTACGGCGTGTTATGCCTCATTTATTTGTTTCCGAGAGCGGGTTCGAGTGAACTTTGTCTCAGGGGTTCGACTCACTTTAATGTGCTTGACTCCGCAGCTCACCAGTCTGTGCGGCAGAAACGGGTCCCAGGAAATATCAAAGATCTGAAATAAACATGCCAACATCTTCCATCACGCCAAAACTGATTACACCGAATCAAGCAGAAGTCTCTAAAATTACACACAATGCAAACGATTTTAATGCAAATATCTGAATCATGTTTCCAATACTGAAGAATTCTCGTATTATCCCTTAATCAGCAGAAAAACACCACAAAGCTCTGATTCTTATCTGAATCTGATCCACCTCACAATGATTTGCTCAATTTTCACTGATTCTGAAGACATTATTGTCTTGAAGATATTATTGAATGATTCTGAAGATATTATTTTATGCATGATCCTGATTTTTGCAGATTGTTAGTTAAATGATTATAATTTTTTTGCTTTCGTTATTTTGATAAATGCATTAAAGCAGACACATATACTTTTTTAAAAAGCAGGAAAAACTGCATGCTGTAAAGTTTTCATTGGTATTTTTGAACTCAGCATCATCAAATTAGGCAACTCAGCTGTGTAATATATAGTATAATTGGGATACTAGTATTTTGATTTAATATTTTGAAAAAGAATAAGAATTTTTAATTACATTTTATTTTTATTTTTATATTTTCCACTTTCATTTGAATTTTGTAATGACTTTGTCTGCGTTTTGTTTTTATTGATTTAATTTAAGTTTTAGTTATATTATTACATCACTAGCTGAAATAAAATGAATTTTTCTTCTGCTATTTTTTGCAAATTATTATTATTATTATTTTTTTTCAAGATCCAGGGCTGTCTAATTATAATAATGCTTGCTAGTTAGCTAAAAATTCAGCAATTTATATAAAAAAAAAAAAAAAAGAACAATGCATTAAGCATCTTAATAAACATAATTTTTCTTCTTTGCTTAATTCTTAAATTTAAACTATCCATTTATCTTTCAAACAATGTGATTTCTTCATCATTCGCATTTTGCACCACTTCATAAAGCTTTCTTGTAGCTCAAACAGTAGATCATGCCGCTAGCAACCGGTTCGATTTCCAGAGAATGCATGAACTGATCAATCGTATACTTAAAATGCAATGTACATTGCTTCAAATAAAAGCTTCTGCCAAATGCATGCATATAAAATGCAAAAGATTTCAACTCTAAATTGCTTTATATTCCATCTGCAGTGAATCTGTTGAGCTGGAACAGCAGAGAGAAGACTGCAGGGTTTTAATGGCACCTCAGGGAATCTTCTGGTGTCTGTGGTCCTTCACTAAGCTCCTCTGTCATCTCTGCTGAGGCTTCAGACTCCCTTCACACAGAGTGTGTGTGTGTGTGTGTGTGTGTGTGTGAGTGTGTGTGTGTGTGCATGTGTGCAAAACGCTCTGTCAGTTCGTGTATTGAAATGCTCCTTTGTACTGTAGCACAACACAATAACTTATTCATAACGCTCTTAACGGTTATTCATTCACATCACTGAGGTGAGGCATCTGTTGCTATGGAAACAGTTCTACCATATATGGACTGGACAGATTCTTTCTGTGTTTTTTTCCACTTCATGGACTGGAGTCACAATCTTTCTGGCCTTATAAATGAAACGCTGGACTGTGCGGGTTTGATGTAATTAACTGCTAGTAATGAGGAACAGGGAGTTCTGTTCTTACCCTATCAGAATGTCCCGTGGCTGTGGCTAAGACACGCCCCTTTTTCCAGTCCCACACGCAGACCGTGTTTTTGGCATCAAGTCCCACAGACGCTAAACGCTGAATGTTCAAAAACACAAGACAGGAGAAAATAAGATGTTCGATGAAAGTATTTGCAAACAGATAAGGCAGATCTAAGACTAAAACTAAAAATTTAAACAGTTAAAAAATTATTATTATTGTTTTTTTTTTTTTTTTACTTAAAATAAAAATTAACAAAGTTAAAATAAAATACAAAATTATAGCTAGCTGACGAAGCTGAATTTCTTATTTTAAATAAGTTTAACCTGAGTTATTGAAATAAATCAAACTAAAACTATTATTAATAACTAATCAAATTTATAGAAACAAGAAAATTGTTTTAATTAAAATAAAAATAAAAAACTGATTTAAAATATGAATACAAAAAAACATAATACTGTATCTCAATGACACAAAATAACTACTTACTAAATATTAGTGGTGTAACAATATATTGTGTAAAAATATTATCGCAAAACATAAATGCAACAATCTGTACATTTATTCTGTTAGCAGATGCTTTTATCCAAAGTGACTATCTATTGTGGATAGATCACCCAAAAGTGAAAGTTTTAACAGATTTTGTTTAGGTGTCTGTTCAGATAAAAACAATGTTTAATGCATATAAAGAGGGCATCAAACATGGTTAAAAAAAAAAAAAAAAAAAAAAAAATCATTATATATTATATGATGACAATATTTTTTTTCTAAATGTATGTAGTCAAGGACAGAAAGCGAGCATGTTTCTAACATAATATTTTTAACCGCTTATGACTTAAACGTAATAATAAAAATGTACCATTTTAACTTTTTTTTTTTGTATAGTAAGAGTATCATATCATGAGATCAGTATTGTGCGTCAAGCCATGTATTGTTACACCAGAAATATAAAAAATATGTTAATATTAATATGTTTATTGCTATGTATTTGAGAATGCAGCCAATCACAATGAAGCATTTCAGTCATGTGACTCACCTGGCCGTCAGCGTCAAAGGCCAGACAGGCCACACCATGAGTGTGAATGTCTCGGAGGATGGACACGGTGGTCAGCGCATACGAGTCCCACACGCAGATATACGGATCCTTCCCAACCTGACCTGTGGCCACCTGGATCTTATCCGGATGCAGCGCTAGACTGAGAACAGAAGAGACACGCACTTTGAGTCACACTGACGGACAGACAGACAGAAAAGAGAAGCATAGCAAAGCAAAGAAAATAAAAGAGTAGAAAAAGATTAAAGAGCTTCATTTGTTACTTGTTAACAAACTAAATCATCTTATTTAAAAAAACATTCTATGTTACTATATCAAACATAAAAACATTTCAGTCTGGCCTCTGTCCACTACATAGAACTGAACCTGCCCTTGTAAAGGCAGTGAATTATTTATTGTTTTCTTGCGACACTGGCTCAATACAATCTCTCATGATTTGCTTATTTCTTGCCTCTTGGATGTGGGTATATCTTGTACTAATCTTTACTGGATCTCTTTATACCTCCTTGATAGAGAGTTCTACATCTCTGTTCAGGATTTCAGATCACCTACTGCCCCTCTGAAACAAGGCGTCCCCCAGGGTTCTGTACTTGGGCCTTTGCGGTTTATCAATTATATTTTTCCATTGGGTCAGATTCTACAGCATCACGGCTTTAGCTATAATTTTTATGCTGATGGCATTCAAATTTACACATCTTGCAGGACTTTCCTATCCACCCAAATTGACCAAATTTATGTTTGAATGCAGAAAATAAAAGAAAGGCTCAACTCTTTTTTTCATAATATGGATAAAACTGAGATCATAATTTTTGGAACCCCGTCACTCAAAGTTCCTGCTGACTTTACCTGCGATATTCTCAATGAACGCACCATTTAGTATCGTCAAAAATCTTGATGTTATGTTTGACTCATCTCTTTCTTTTCAGTCTTATATTAACTACCTCGCTAAATCAGTATTCTTTAATTTCATTTCTTTCATCACAACGGATCGTCCGGATCAGTCCCTTCAGTAGTGTCAAGGATGCAAAAACTCTCATACATGATGTATGCAATTGAGACTGAATGCAATTGATTATAATTAATGGATGGACATCTATGCCCATGAAAAGACATCAGCAATCCGGCGCACAGAAAAGAAAACGAGAACCGGTAAAAAACTGGCATAAAGTTGGCTTGACGTTGGAAGAACAATATTCACAAGTTTAGGGACTGCCTCTAAGGTTGCATGCGATATCGGTATACACTTTTCTAACGTCAATAGCATTTGAGAATGACTTAACACTCAGAAAAACAACTGTAAACTGTTCATCTTGGTGTCAAGTATAATGCACACCTTTTACATTTTTTATATTTATTAAAATAGTGTAAATCATATGTAAATTATGCTACTTTCACACCGAATGGGCTCAAATTAAAATTTAAAGCTCAATAGCATCTGATGAGAATGACTTAGTCATAAAAACAACTGTAATTTGTTCATTTAGGTATCAACTACAATTCACACCTTATACATTTTTAATATGTTTTAAAATAAATAGTAAATCATTTGTTAAAGGTAAAAACGAAGCCCGTGCATCACTTTTTGGCACATTAATAATCCTGTGAAACTTTTTTGGCTGTTGACATTCCTAACAAGTTTTAATGTCAGAAATAATTTCACCACCACCAACGCATCTTTTCTTGTTCCCTTACACAAATTAGGCTTGGTTTTAACAAGAATAACACAAAACATCATGGTTCTTGTAGCCTTGGTAACTGCAAATTAACCATGGTTTTGTTTCTTCAATTTATAATTTACAAAAAAGTATAAAGAGAATTATTTATTTATTTTTGGTTATAAAAACAGTCATTAATAGCCTTTAAAATGACTTTAAATGCATTATACAAAAAGCAATGAGGCAACTGTTAAAATACATAATGTAAGCTAATACAAAATAAACAATTTATATACATAACATTTTATTACAAATGCCTGAAAAGGAAGCCAAATGGTAATTGCTGCTGTATCACTTACAGATCAAATCCTTGTTTAGGCTATTGGCCAAACATTTAATTCAAATATTCACATAATCTTTCATTTTTGGCCACTTTGTTGCCATAGATGACACAGCCTCTGTTATTTCTTCGCCACAAAACATGTGGACTTCACAATCCTTAAAAAAAATGTTTTATAGTAAAACTGCTTCATTTTCTTTTGCATGATTTCTGAATACTTGAGACTATAAAATCAATTAGACAACTGTATTAATAAAGTCATATCCACAGGTAACTGTCGAGAGCTACAACTGTAATTTGTAAAAAAATAAATAAATAAATAAAGTTCATTTTTTTCATAATATTTGAGGAGTTGGGGGGCACAACAATACAATCCTGGCTATATTACAGTATAATCAAAACTCAGCCACTCATATTCTCATCTGCACTAATTCATTTATATTTTAATATTTCCTTTTTTATTACATGATTTTTTGTTTAAGCTTTTGTAATATCTCTATATATTTTTATAAATAAGTTTGATCACTTTTAGCTTTTAAATAGTCTTTAAAAATATGTTTATTATTTTATATAATTCTATTAAATTAGTTGTATTCCGGTTCATGCAGTTAATGTTATTTTATTTAAAAATACACACAGTCTTTGCCAAAATAAAATGACAGTCAGAAGTCTGATAATGAGACTGGATGGATGGATCTCATTAAAACAGTCTGAATCCAGAGCTATGAACACGGAAAGTCTGGAAATGCAACTAAACACTAAAATGAAGCCGAGTGTGGAAGACATGCATGGCTGAGGAAAGCCCGACAGGATCAGCACATATGAGACGACTGACTTTACGACAGGAAGTTGATGTCACAAAAGAACCGAGACTCTCCACAGCAACAGCTCTGCCATGACGACAGCGGGAGAGAGCCATAGATCCTTATACAGCAGATGCAAAACAAAACCAACCGGAATAATCACAAGCCAATACTGAAAGATCGTAAATGCTAGTTTAGTTACTGCCTTGAGATTTCAGTTTGGGACGGGCCTACTGTACAACATACTGTCAATGGACAACAGCAGAGACATAATATGCATGCTATTTCCAAAGCACTCTGCTTCAGTTTAGTATTAGTTATACTATTATAATGTTTATTCATATTTTGAATTGTTTTATTATTATACTTTCAGTTTTCATTTAAATTTCAGATTAATGTCACTTAATTTATTTTGTGCCCTTGTCATTTGAAACATTGTGTAGAAACATTCTATATAAAATTAATTCTATAAAATAAGTTAATCTACATAACATTTTATATAAAAATATGTTTTAATTCCGTCTTATTCTTTTTAGTACCTAAACTTAAACTTGTATTTTTGGTTTAGTTTAAACTTAAAGGTATTTTATTTAAATGCCAAGGCACCATTTCTAACTTTTTTATTATGATTATAGTACATTTTTCATTTAATATTAAGATAACATTTTATGTCAGTTTAATTTCAAACAAAAACTACTACTACTATTAAATAATATATATATATATATTGTTGTAGCAATTTTAGAACCTCAGCTTACACCCATTTATTTCATAGTTGTTAAGACAACAATTGTAATTGCATTTTCTTTAATTTCATTTTCATGTAATAGTTATACTTTATTTCAGCTTTATTTCAATTACCGAGCATGACTTCTATATAGCTTAGTATAGAAAAAGTAATTTGTTTTTCATCTGATACATATATTTAATTTCTTTCAGTGTAATTTTAATAAACAATTATAAAATTACTTCTTCCAGTTTTATTAATTTTACAACTTATTTTTATGTTTTTCATTGCATATATATATTTTTTTTTCCATATTTTTAGCTATGATTTTACCTTTATTTCAATTGCTAAAAATTTTTTCTTTATTTTAAAGTTATATTTAAATTGTAGTAATTTTTGTACCTCAACAAACAATTTTTTTTTTAATCAGCTGTTTTTTCATCTAATATTTATATATTTTTTGTATTTCAGTTCCCTAAGGTGATTGTTAATGGTTAACAATAACAAAACTGTCCTTTACCATGCTAAAATGACTGGCATGCACCACTTCAGGCAGTTTATAGCTTTATTATAGCATCATTCTAGCAGCGTCACAGTGATTTACTGTAAGAGAGCGAGACACATTCACTTCAGTCCCATTAGAGCCCTGATATGAACACCCATCAGGACCAGCAGGAGTCTCCTCTCAAACGCAGATCAAAGGCAGATTAAGCAGGGCTAAACGCCCTCAACGTGTGTGTGTGTGTTTGTGTGTGTGAGTGTGTGTTTCAGAGAGCTTGCAGGACGATCAAAGTCTCTCCATGTCCACTGGCATGAAACCCAAGCCAGCAGCTGTGCTGTGTGCCAATGCAGCTGCAGTGTGTGTGTGTGTGTGTGTGTGTGTGTGTGTGTGTGTGTGTCTGTGTGTGTGTTTGCACATATGTGCAAGTACCAACCCACAGGAAGGAAAAAATCACTTATGAGATCGCTTTAATTTCTTAATTGTTTCTCCTAGACAGAAATGACATTAATTGAAGGGCAAATGTAGATTGTTGCTTAAAGTCAAAATGAAATAATTTGTACACATCAGATGCATCACAACTACCTTTTTACAATTCAATCAATTCTTTATAAATAGATTTTTTTTTTTTTTTTGTCAAATATCCTGTTTTTACTTTGAAATGCATCACATTAGGGAAGTAAAATGGTTTGGCATAAATCAGTGTTATTTTAGCATTATTTATATACTATTGAAGAATTTGTTAATATTTTGAATATGCTTTTTTATCATATGTATCTAATTACATAATTATTATGATTATTTATTAATTTTACTATATTTTACATTATGTAAGAATTTATATTTTTATTCATTCTATTGATAATATTTAATAATATTTTGAATTAGTTTTAGTTATATTTTATTTTAGTGTACGTTTCTGTACTTTTATGTGCTTTTAAATGTAGCTTTATTTTCTTCAGTTTTAGTTGTAGTAATTTTAGCATCTCAACATTTCATTTAGTTGTAACACATACCTTGTTTAAAAAATGTTTTTGTCTTTTAATGTTTCTTCATCTAATATTTATATTTTATCTAAAATGGTTGTAATTTTTTTTAAAAACCAGTGTTGTAATTTTTTATTTTGTTTAATTTTTTTTTCTGTAATTTTGTCATTGCATTTTTTCATATATATAAATTATTCTATATTGATCAGTCTTAATATACTTGCACTCATTTTTGTAAAAGTTTAAAGTTTGCATTTTTTATCATCTAATATTTACATTTGATAGCTTTATTTCAATTACGGAAAATAGTTTTTAATAGATTTAGTTTTAACTAACAATAAATGCATTCTCAAACAATGCTCAACATAATCTCTGCAATCATAGTCAGAGATCTCGTTATGAACTCGTCTCATCAAACCATCTGTTTTATATCATTCGATGCATCAATTTTAAATTCATCCCACACCATTTAACAGACATAAATACTGCAAAACCCTCGTATACTCATATCACCTCAGCAACACTTTCAAACCACATTTGCAACCAAAAAGAAAATGCTATATACAGTAGCATCAAGGTGACAAGCTTTGCACAGGCAATAACTCAAAAGACAAAGTTGCTACTTAAATATATCATAACTGAGAGCTCCATTAAGTGTCTTGAGTGATGAGAGAGCAGAGAGAGTAAGACGAGGCAAAAGATGAGAAAGATGAAACAGTGACCCTGAAGAAAGAGCGACTTTGACATCACTGATAGCGGCTCTGAAAGGAGCGCAGCTGCAACTCTTTCACTGATCGAATAAAGACCTTCAACACAAAAGATAAAAGAGTGTGTGTGTGTGTGTGTGTGTGTGTGTGTGTGTGTGTGCATGCACTCCTAAACACATCAGATATGGGAGCAAAATCTAATACTGAACACTTTGGCAGCGAGGTTTTAGCTTGAATGGAGCTGGTACAGCAAAAGTAACGCAAAAACATTAGATTAGGCTATATTTAAAACTAAAAATTAAGCCTGTTTTGGGATGAATTTGAGGTGAAAATATCTATTTTGTGTGATATTTTTCTAACACAAATGCATTGAGTCACTAGAGGAGGCCTTAGTTCATCCCCCGGAGCCGTGTGAGACTCTTTATTTTATGGAAAATCGCTTTTTATTTAACTTCTTTTGGACTGAAGCAATGCAACACTCGCTGCCTGCAATGAAAGAGCTAATAAAAACTCATTAAAGATGACAAAAACACAACAAAACATTACTATAAGTTTCATTTAAAATGAAAGCAAAATACACAAATAAAAACTCATTCTAAATATTAGTAAAAACTATAATATAATAATAAAGATGGAAATAGTAAGTAAAAAGACTAAAACTGTATTTTTTTGTAAAACGTACTACAATATATATTTTTTAAATTCAACTAATTTCTAAGTTTTATTTACAACTTACACAAATCATGTTTTATAGACAGCGTACACTGTAAAAAGAATCGTCTGACAGTCGTCACGCAGAATCGTGAAAATGACATTAAAACATGCATTACAGGAATAAGACTTCCAGTGCAATAAGAATAATGTTTCAGTGCAAAATTATTGTCATCTAATTTCTTGGATTTTCTTGGATCAGAACGTGTGTGTTGGGACGCCTGTGGGCCTTTACTCATGTTTGAGCCAAACCCCTGTGAGTCAGTGAACAGCTGAGGGATTCTGGGAAAGATCTGCAGTCAAATGAACACCAGTGACTGTAGGCCTACAGGGAGGAAGCTGAACAGAGAGTGTGTGTGTGTGTGTGTGTTCCTCCGCAGATGTGCAGTGAAGTGGGACGTCTGACCGCTGTCGTGACAGAGCACGTTTGGAAAAGCCTGAAATAATTCCAGCTGCCGGAGACCTGCAACCAGCCGACGGTTTCTGATATCAATCTAATGCATTGAACAGGTCATACAAACATTTTTATTTGCTGAAAATGTACTTTAAATGTAGGTTAAGGCAATGCAGATGGGTTTGTTTCTTCATCAGGTTTGGAGAAATGCAGCATTGCATCAGTGTCTCATCAATGGATGCTCTGCAGTGAATGGGTGCCGTCAGAATGAGAGTCCAAACATCTGATAAAAACATCACAATAATCCACAGCCACTCCAGTCAGTTAAAACCTTTCAGAAGACAAACACTTTGTGTTTATAAAGAATAAATCCATCGTTAAGACGTTGAACTGTGAATTCTGGCTAAAATGTTAGTCCATAATCCATAATAATGCTTCATCCAGTGAAAAAGTCCATCTCCTGTTGTTTCTCACATCAAAATCCAGCCAACTCTCTCTTGATTCAGACCAGAACACTTTTTCACTGGAGGAAGCAAAATTACAGATTATGGACTAAAAAAAAAAAAAAAAAAACACACATCTTTTGTCTTCTCCAGATTGAGTGTTGTGGTTTATTGTGATGTTTTTATCAGCTGTTTAAACACTCATTCTGATGGCACCCATTCACTGCCATGTCTTTGCTTAATCTGACCAACTATCAAAGGAACTATGCTCTCCTTAAAATTAATCCTGAAGTAATTTTTCACTTTTCTCAGCTCCTAGATACCACCAAAAGAAATATGAAACGAGGTCATTTGACAAAATTACGCAAAAATATACTGTATATGAACACTCAAAGATGCAACTGACCAATCAGAATCAAGAATTTAAAAGAGCCATACAATCATTTTCCAAAATTCTATAGAACGGAGTCAATTATTCCACTTATAACGTATGATATTAAATAATTTTTGTGAGTAGAAATACTTTCTTAAACAACTGATTAAGTATCTTCAGACAGTCTATGTCATCGATTGACTAATAGCCCAATTATTCAACAAAAATGAATCAACACCTTAATCAGAGTTTAGAATACAATGTCGGAAATGAATTTAAATTCTAATCACGAGTTGCTTGTTAAAATTTCCATTTGCACTTGGTAAAAAAAAAAAATGCTATTTTTAAAAGTAGAAAAAAAAAAAGAGTTGACTGAGAATGGTCTGTTCATTATAATAATGCAATTATGAACGCATCTCCAACGAGAGCTTTAATGAAACGAGCAGTCAGGTTGTTTTAGTCCTAATGAGCGCTCAAAATCATGCATATCTCAAACCGTGACAAGACAGAAACAAGAAAAACAGATAAACCTAATTCCAGTAATTCCACAGAACGTCTGCTGAGATTTTGGGCTAAACTGGCTGTGTTCTGGGTCAGACCCGGGCTGATAGAGTGACCCCACACTTGCTCTTCATACGGACAAACACAAGAACAGTAAGTGCTTTGACTCACTGAACGTCTTTACTTTAGTCAGCAGATAATCTAGACAACTTGAAAACAGCAGCTACTTCAACACAGTTCTTTAAAAAAAACAACTCAACCTGGAAGCAATGCTTTAGGTACCACCACCTCTCCGTGCGCCCAGAACGTGCTTTTAGCGTACCGGTACGTTCATTTGGACATCTAATAGAGGTTTTAATCCTTTGCCTGCGCTGCTGCTTTTCAGAGCGCCCTTCACAATGCACGCTTCCTAATTTGTCCCACCGAGAGCAGAGACTACATTACCCATACACCCTTGAGTTTTACAAGTGAAAAGCGCATGAGTCGCTTTTTCTGCTGTCAGTGTCAACAACTCAACGTGGCCGGAGAGAGTGTGTGAAACACGTACACTCAGACGCAAGCTAATGAAGTAATGCAGTAGCTCTTTCTAAAGGTTTTTTTTTTTTATCTTTTTGCACATTTTATTTATGTTCAGTAGTTCTTTCTAGCTCAAGCAAATCCACAAACTAATAAAAGGATTTATTATTAAGGTCGCTTGTTGACTGCTGTATTAAAATAAACCTTCAATATAGTTGTTGTTACCTCAGGGGATGAGGAGAGTCATCAAAAAAAAATCATGTGAATCATTTGAGTCAGTTCGGGAGTTCAGAGCGGCTTCACGGATCATTTGAATCAGTTCGGGAGTTTGGAGCGGGATTGCGAATCATTTGAATCAGTTCGGGAGTTCGTAGCGAGTTCGCGAATCATTTGAGTCAGTTCGGGAGTTCGTAGCAGGTTGGCGAATCATTTGAGTCAGTTCGGGAGTTCAAAACGGGTTCGCGAATCATTTGAGTCAGTTTGGGGATCGCAAATCATTTGAATCAGTTCGGGAGTTCGTAATGGGATCGCGATTCATTTGAGTCAGTTCGGGAGTTTGGAGCGGGATTGCGAATCATTTGAATCAGTTCGTTAGTTCGTAGCGAGTTCGCGAATCATTTGAGTCAGTTCGGGAGTTTGGAGGAGGATTGTGAATCATTTGAATCAGTTCGGTAGTTCGTAGCGAGTTCGCGAATCATTTGAGTCAGTTGGGGAGTTCGTAGCGGGTTAGCGAATAATTTGAGTCAGTTCGGGAGTTCAAAACGGGATCGCGAATCATTTGAATCAGTTCGGGAGTTCGTAGCGGGATCGCGAATCATTTGAGTCAGTTTGGAGATCGCAAATCATTTGAATCAATTCGAGAGTTCAGAGCAGGTTCGCGAATCATTTGAGTCAGTTTGGGAGTTCAAATCTTTAGTTGGCCACTAAAGTTTCATTTTTAGAGCTCAAGGACTGTACACATTACCAACACTAACTATGACTTCTTATATTAGAGATGACTGACTTAAAACATTGAATGATTGTTGTTTAAAGCACCAGGCTGCTCTAATGTAGCTCAAAAAGACATTTTATACCTCAGTGCCACTGGCATCATGTGTTTCTGCATAGTACTTTTAATATGACTTTTAATAGCAAAGTTCCCCTCAGGCAGCGAGATGAACTGGGTTAATATACTCACTCTTCAGTCTACATCGACCATGACCAATATGTGTGTGTGTGTGTGTGTGTGTGTGTGTTCCTAATATAATACAATCTGCTAAAGCCAATGACACTGAATGTCAGAGTTTCCATAAACATAACACACACACACAATTCCTGCAATAACACAAACGCTGTCCTGTGGTTTCTGTTTATAGATGCACATTACAGAGAGACCTGCTAAACGAGGTGACAGGACACTTGAGACAATTAACACTAATTACCAAATCCATCAATTGCAGGCACAGCCTAAAACAAGACACCCGCATCCCATAATTCAGCAGGTATCCTGTGACTGTTTGCTCACAGAATGTAACCTGCGCTCTAACTCTAACCAAGCAATTAAACTTCATTATAAACAAACATGATCAGGTCGCTGAGGATCTGGGCAGGATGGAATCTGATAACAAGGATAAAATCCCACCCTCAGATCCAGCGGCGTTGTGTGGATTTGACAAAAACGGGACTAAATTTCACTAAATCTGCTTGTCTTTCTGTCACAACACAGTCCATTAATTTTTTTTTTATGCAAACATGACTAAAATGCAAGATGCAAGCCAGAAACCAGCATTTCTAATTATTTTTTGGAATATGACCTATACAAAATACATCTTTCACCCTCCCTCAAATAAAATACGGAAGCCTAAATTTAAGATTTTTGTATTTGAATTGCATTTAAAATATACATCTGTTTGGACTGCCGTTTTAATATAAACAAACTAATAAACTTAATGTGATGCAAACAAATAAATAAATAAACATAGCATTGTTTATAATTTAGCATATGCATCTTTAACATTAATATGATGCAAAAAATAAATGAAAAAACATGATTTAGTGGATTACATGCATCTATTAGATACTTCTATCATACAATAATTTTTACAATGCATACATTATATATATATATATATATATATATATATATATATATATATATATATATATATATATGCATACATATATATATATATATATATATATATATATATATATATATATATTGCTTAAAATCGGCATGAATCTGTTCATTGTGAAATCAATTACATTTATTCAGTTATTAAATATAAGAGATTAAAAGAAATTGAGGATAAACAAATTATATAATTTTTTACTAATTAATAATTAAAAAAATATTATTAATAATAAATTTTTATTTATTTTAAACATTTATTTATTAGTAAAAAAAACAAAATTTTCACTCAGAAATTATTTGGAGATTTTACAACTAATTATGAAGAAATTGCAAGTAACACATTGAATTGCACAATAAATATTTAAGTATATAAAAAAAAAATTCTTGCTAAATGCATTCCAATGACATTTGTTTAATTCTAAATTTTAAAAATCATTTTTACAGTGTATTAAATCAATCTGACCTGCTTCATTTGACTAACAAATTTGCATCACATTAAGTTTAATAGGTTGCTTAAGTTAAATATTTTTAGAAACAACAAGCGTCCTCTTTTACACGAGTCACCTGGAGGCGAGAGCGAGGACGAATCGCGGTCACTTCCTCACCGGCCCATCTCTCCCTTCAGGAGAAAAATCCCATAGCTTTACTGAACAAGAAAAGGCTTTTTACAGAAGCGCTGCCCTCCATTAGGGTCATCCTGCTGCCATCTCTGCAGATCAACTCTGTTTCACTCCAAAACCCTGCTGCTCACTGATATAATCAGCTCACGAGCGAGTCCTGACCCCTCGCCTGTCCCAGGGCTGGAGCGCATGGTCTGATTAATGTGCGGATGAAGAGGCGTGCCGGCGTTCAGATAGCATCAGGTGTCTCAGATACAAACCGCTTTATCAGAGAGGAACAACCACGGTGTCAACACTAAACAACCAGCCAACACACAAGCCTATCAGAGTATTACAATCAGTGATTATTCTAGTAGCATGGCATTCACATGCTACTCTATTTAGAAAATATAAAAATACAATGACATTACTACAGTAAATGTACAAAAAACATATTCAATGTAGTACATGTCCAGAAAAACATGATATTTCTGTGGTAAATGTGCAAAAAAACTCTATATAGGGCTAATTCATGAAATATCATGCCATTACTAGAGCATATATTAAAATATGGTATTCTCATTAATTAGATTATTATATTAATTGACCATAGTATATGCATTAAATTGCATGACATATAAAAATACAATGACTTTACCATGTTAAATGGATTTTTTTTTTTTTTTTTTACATTTACAATGGTAAAGTCATTGCATTTTTTATATGTATTTTGTATTTGTATGTTTTGCATTGTAATTTGCACATGTCCAGAAAGACACATGTCCAGAAAAACAGGCTTTTGCCATAGCATTTGTCCAAAAAAATTGCGATAGCATGGTTTTACAAGAAATATAATGAAATGATCATGGTGCATATAAACAAACATGGTATTATCATTGCACTTTGTCACATGCAATGGTAATAAAAATGACTACTATAGTATATACATCATACCTTGTAGCATTTTACATAATGCAATGGTATTACCATGGTAAAAGCACAAAAAACATGGTTTTGTTATAGTATGTTTCCAAAAAATGTGATGATATTCCAAAATGATGGTTTTATTAAGGTATTTTTGGTACTGAAATAGATTGCAATATTAGTTTATCATACGTAAAAGAATGCAATGGCATTTCCATAGTGCATGGTAATTTCATTTTAAGTTTTTTATATTTTCATACTGTTATAAAGAGCATCGTCATACCTAATGATGTCGTCGTTGTGTCCCAAATAAAACTTCTGTGTGTGTTCTCTGGTGTTGTAAACCACTCCGACTCCAGCCACGAAGTACACGATCTCCTTCCCGGCGGTGTAGTACAGGTTATTCCTGCACTGATGTCCTCTGTATCCATGAATCCACTCCAGCCTCAGCTGACAGTGAGGAGCCGTCTTATCTGCCATGCTCTCAGGATCTGCAACGCTCTACCATTCACACAAGTGTCCTTTAGTGGACGTTCTTGAGAGGTCGAAGACACAATGGTGATGGCTCACCTCTTGTAGGGTTGGAACCTACAGCCTTTTAGACACCGGTTCAGATCTTTAACTGACCCTACGGCACTGCCACCATTCAACGCCCTCTTGGAGTTCATGCATGCATCACAACTGGAACACAAGCTGGGTCACCTGTACAGGGAAGGGTGTCTTTAGATCCCAATGGGAGGCATGAAGAAATCAGGCTAAAATGATGGGAATATGCTGATATTTGGATCCAGATTAAAGGGAATGCGGTCTAGTGATTACAAATGTTCATAGTAGAATACTTGGTCACACCTACCAGCCATTGCATGAGTTCCCATTGTATTAAAGCTTGGTAAATCTGTGCATTGGTGTTAAAAACCACTCTAGCAGTTGATATTGATCCAAATGCATCTATAACACGCTGGATACACTGAGGTCTGGGCGTCTTTAAAGGGCTGCAGAGACTTCAGGAGACAAACCTCAAAGCCATCGTGCTCTTAATCTCCTCTAAAGGGCAGAAGTCCTCTGGGATTTCAGAAAACCTCCACGATTTCAGCTGTTAGATGATTCTGGTGCGCGACGATGATCACACCTTCCCCAAAAACGTCTTCATGCTCCTCAACTTTCGCCTGGAGATCTTCGATTCCCGGTGATCCTCAAGCAAACTCTTCCATTCCTAGCGTGATCCGGATCACTGAATCATCTTAGATGCGAATATCCTCATTCTTACACGGAGGAAAAGAGCCGCGCGAGCTGGTTTAGGTGGATTAATCCCTCCACCGCGAACTCAGCGCAGCGTTGAGGGAGTGAAGGCGCTTTGGGTTGAGTTATTGGCGTAATATTTTGTAGAATATGATTTCTGGTGTCTAGTAAGCCATTCGGTTTGGTTACTACGACGCCTTGTGGCCCGTTTCCGATTATGCCGACCAACGGAAAAGCGGCGAGCGATCATGGGACTTGTAGTTCTAAACGGTCTCCAGTGACGCTCGGCCTCACGATGATGACTTCAAATCCCATGAACCCTCAGCATGCGCTGTCCAATGTGCTGAACATACGGGTCTTCATCATCCAAGAACATTCTTACCGTAACCATCTGAGAGCCAGCAATAAGGTTTTCATATATTATATTATATTATATTATATTATATTATATTATATTATATTATATCAACACATTCATTTTTGTAGCATTTTTCCTCAACAACATGCACTGTATGAAGATACCAAAAGCATGTTATGAAAAGCTAAAAGAAGCGCTGGAAGGAATGCTCGCTATTGTATTTCTAATGGTATTTTATATATATATATATATATATATATATATATATATATATATATATATATATATATATATATATATATATATATATATATATATAATTTACACAACATTTAAAACAATAAAACAATTAATAAGAATTGTTATTAATTAAAAAAAAATATTTTTAAAGTAAAATGTAAATATTTTAAAATGCATTATATATTTACATTATTTCATTGCATTAATTTTATTCATGCAATTCAATATAATTATGTATGTTTTATAATTATTTATACGATCCAACTTTTATAAAAATAAATAATTTGTATTTATATTAAATCTATTTACATGTATTTTCTATAATTATTTCATATACTAATATATATATTTGTGTGTGTGTGTGTGTGTAAATAATAAAAAAATAATAATAATTTAAAATTATTGGGCCATTCGCAGTTTACACACAAATCCACAATTTGTAGCTCATATTGAATAAAATGATATTTTTAACAAGCTGAAGTGTTGTTAATCGATCTTTAAACCTTTTGAATGTTTCCTGTTTGATTCCGATTGGATTTCAAATATACAAATGTCCACAGCAACGCATTAATATGTAAATACGCTATTAATGGCTAAACGCAGCGCTTGTATTTAGATGCGAGAATGTGTGAAGTGTGAGTGGACGTGTTGACGGTCACGGAGAGGACGCCGGGAAGGGCATCCCCCAGCGGAAGGAGATCCCGAGCCCTCTGATGCTGCTTAAGACGCAATCACGTGACTAAAGAGCTCAGAGCATCTGTCGCGATCTTAAAGCACGAGCGATGGATTCAGCGACAGACAACAGACATTCAACTCATTTAATTATCTCATAGCGTTCCTGCTGAATTACACACCCTTGAAAATCATAACAATATGAAGAGCTCAAACAACAGATTCATGAATTCATCCAAATTTCACAAAAATATTCTGGATGTAAATATAATATCAGTCAGACACTGAAGTGAGGTGCTGCTTTGGTCTCTTCTGAGGAAGAATCATTCAGCTGACTGACAATGAACCCACAGAGACATTTTGGTCAGATCTTTTATTATGTTTTTTAATGTTGATCTTATCAAAATGTTATGTTTTTTTTTTTTTTGATTGTTTGATCGAAAGAGAATATACAAAAAGACAATGAATTTGTGTGTCCTGCTAGTTTTGAAAGTATGGGGCTGTGAAAATTAGACCATAAAGATAATGTAATTTCGATTATAGGGCAGTGTACAATTGGCTATAATCACATGATTGTGAAATGCTAAGTAATCGAATGATTATACAGTCTGACAATCTCAAATATCTGAAAATAAGTATATAATCAATGCACTAATTGTACCTCGTGATATCAGTCTCTTGGTTTGGGGTGAGTCTAGGTAAAACTGTTTTTATTTGATTTAAATCTGATTACTAACTATCAATAAATGCAGCCCAGGAAAACTCGGCTCTGAGACGTAAAGGAGTCTCCTTTCCTGGATAATTGAAGATATCGAACAGAGCTTTCCCAGCGGGTTAGAGGATGTGAGATGCTTTTAGACAAAGCTTAAGTCACATGACAGGAAGTCGTGCTGATTCTGAGTCTTCTGGTGTGAAGGTTGTGTTTCTTGTCCTTTGCTGAACCAGCAGGTTCAAACCTCATGAACTAATCACAGACATATGGAGATCACAGATGGTGTGTGTGTGTGTGTGTGTGTCGCTTTACAACTTATGAGGTGTCACCCCTAAAAGCTTTACAGCAACACACAATAAAAAACAAAAAACAAATCAACATCTCTTTAGTATCCTGATTGTTTCTCCAAGACAGCAATGAGATTAAACAGAGTAAATCGAACAAAAGTTTAATTAAACTGTGATTCATTTTGTTTTACAGGATTCTTTGATGATTAGAAAGTTTAAATGAACAACATTTTTTTAAAAACAAATAATTTTTGTAATGTTTTAAATGTCTTTATTCTATATCTTTGTCATTTTTTATTTATTTAATGCATTGTTGCTGAATAAAAACTTATGCTACCAACCCTAAAATTGTAAACATTAATATTTACAGGTTAATAAACATTAAAAGTGTTCCAAAGTTGAATGTTTTGACTGCATTCATTGGTTTAGAAATAGTCAAAATAGTAATATTTAGAAATTTCATTGCAATTTGAAATTTCAGCATTTTTGTTTTAAAATACAGTAAAATAGCAATACTATTGCAATTATTATCTGTACATTCTTATCTGTATATTTAGTTATTTTCATGTTCATGAAGAAAATACGAGACAGACCACATTCTATTTTAATACATTATAAAACAGCATTTATTTGAATTGAGATTAGAAATCTTTTTTAACTACATAAATGTCTTTACTGTCACTTTTGTTCATTTAATGTGTCCTTGATGTATAAAAGTACTAATTAAAAAACTTACAGATCCTAAAACTTTGAATAGTAATATGTACAGATTATTAGTAGGCCTACTGCAGCACCATTCAAATGTTTGGGGTGAATAAATTACTGGAAATCTAATTTTTTGAAAGTAGTATCTACTTATTTGGCTAAAAATATAGAAAATCAGTACTCTTGTGAAAGATTATTGCAGTAGCTGTTTTATTAGAATATATTAACCCTTGTGGGTTGTTCGAATTCACTACCCTTTCATTAAACTGCTGTAAAAATGTTTCAGATAAATACTTTTTTTTTTTTTAGCTTTTATCACAGTCTTGGCCAAGTCAAAGATTAGTAACAACATTGGCTTTGAAGCATTGTTATTTTTTGTGCAGCATCAGATTAAAAAAAAAAATTCTCCCTCATTTATTGTTTGTGGCTGTTTTTGCCCCATTGACTTCTATTATAAGAAACATTTTTGATTGCAAAGCCATGACACCATAAAATCATGCATTCTTGATGGTTGGTGGTTTTTAAAATTAGTGCAAAACAATTTGAAAAACGAAATTCGAAAAAAAAAAATCTGATACATTTTTACAGCAGTTTTCATTTAGTTTATGTTTTCATCCACAAACATAACAAAGGGAAAGTGATTTTTTTTCTTCAAAACATTTCCCCATAATATGTGTCAATATAAGATTTGTCACCAAAAATCATTCCATTTGCTGAAACACAGAGAAAGTTAAGACTCAACTTTATTCCCTAGTGAACGAAAATGTCCCCAACAACGCAAAATGGTTAAGATAACGCATTACAAGTAACGCCATCAGATTTACTTTACTTTTTTAAGTAATTGGTAAAGAAACACATTACTTTTTAATTCATAAGGAAATATCTGAGTTAATTTTAAATAAGTAACTCCAGTTACTTTGTTTCCCATGTTTTGACTGACAGCTCTGATGTTGCCATGGTGACAGAAATCAGGAGTCAATGTAAAGCACTGTGCGTGCACATGATCTTACTCTAGTTCTAGACTAAATATCATATCACCTGCACAAAAACAGATTCAGCGTTCCCCAAAATCAATTAAAACAGCCAAATGCAAACTCAAAATATTATACAAACCTGCAATAATAAAATACGTTAAAAAAGACAAACATAATTTATACATTGAATCCAATTTTATTAACCAATGTCTTATTCGATGGTCCAATTCAACCGTACTAAGCAAAAATGACACATTTGTTTCAGTTTAGTTATTGCTGTGAATAGTGTTGAACTTTCTTTTACTGCGTCAGATTCTTCTCTATACTGTACAGACGTGAATTTACATTTCCTTCAGTCTGAAGTATCTTTTTTATATTAAAAACAAACAATCAAACCCTTGCAAGAATTATAAAGTAACTCAAAAGTAACGTAACGGATTACTTTCCAAAAAAAAGTAACTAATGTAATTACTTCCATTTTTTTGGGAGTAACGCAATATTGTAATGCATTACTTTTAAAAGTAACTTTCCCCAACACTGAATATATTTTATAATGTAATTTATTTCTGTGATGCACAGCTGTATTTTGAGCATCATTACTCCAGTCTTAAGTGTCACATGATCTTCAGAAATCCGTATAATATGTTTTTGTGTAAACTAGTTATAATTATTCTTATATAGAACAGCATTTAATTCAAATAAAAATGTTTGTATCATGCCTTTACTGTTACTTTACTTTTGATGCATCCTTGCCGAATAAAAGAACTGGTTTCGGATCTCAGTAGCTGAATAAAGAGACACAGAATGACACGACACGAGCGTAATGTTTAAAAGCATTTAATGACATCGCACATATTTAACAGGGCAGGGAGGTTAAAGTCTACAGGTGCAGTTTCATACATCTGAGCGTCGGCCCGGAGGATCTATAGCGCTCTGGACGCCAGGATTTCATTCCTATTATGATGCTTTTGATTGTGCAGTAGATGAAAATCTCATTATAATAGATACAGTGATGGAGGGGATGCGCACTATCAAAGAGCAGGAGAAGCCCAAACGACAAAACAAAGAGAAAAAGATAATGCTCAGTGCTATAGCCCACAAGCAAGTAATCGTATTCATACATTTTAATTTTTTTTGTTCTTTTTGTACTTTTTTAGCTTGAGTAACATTACCTTTTTACCAGTAAATGTTGCACTGTTCACTTAACATTGATGCTTTAAAGTGTTATAATACATACTAATTTGTATACTCTTTTGTACTAGAATTATTTGAAACATATATATTATGATAAAACCCAAGAGAAATGGCAACGAAAAAAGAAATAAAAAGCATGACGTCAAATGATTCTCTGTAGAAAGCAAACGTTCTTACAGCTCGTGAAAGCGTTTGGGTTTGGTACGACCCACCTTGATCACATGACACAAGTCTACCACGCTTTCGAGCCAAAGTTAATATTAGTCGATCAGCTTATAGTCGTTAAAAGGCGAATGTGACGTTAACGTGGAATTGTAGCGGTTCAATGGAATCGTTTCGAAGCATCACTATCATTGAAGAGCGACTCGGCGAAGTCTCCGAGACAGCCTCATAAAAATTGAGGAAATGTTTTAAATATCCAGACCCCTCAAATGGCGCAAAGTAAAAAGAAAAAACGAGCGATAGCAACAGTCGGAATTCAAAATCAACGTAAAAAAAAAAATCGGGATTCCGATCGCGACATTCCCGGATCGCGCACGACACTCTCTTGCGTTTTTGTACAACTTTGGACCCAATTGGCGGGGCTTCCAGGCACAGAGTGTGGCATCTTTATGAGCTGTGCATGCTGGGATATCACTGGAGGAGGTGGGCGGACACAAACAGAAAGTCGTAAAAGAATCGAGGGAATGAGGCGATCGTTTCGGACGCCTACGGCTTCTTCTTGCTGAAGAGACTGAAGCGCTTCTCCTTGTCCTTCTCCTTGTCTTTCTCCCGCTTTCCAGGGCTGGATTCGGTCGTCAGGGAGACGGTTGCCGGGAGCGTGTGAGCACGGCTGGAGGCGGGGGTGCTCTGGTTGCTAGGCGTGATCTCTGATTTCTCGGAGGACGAGGAGCCGCTTCCGGCGTTCTGAATGGCTTGGATCCACGTGTTCATCTCCTCCTGCAAATGCCACACAGCTCATCAGGCAGATACAAAAAACTATCAAATACATCTGTGTAAGACATGCACTCTTCACTGGCTCCATAAAGAACATTTAACGTTTAAAGAACCTTTCCATTCCACACGTGTGACTCTGAAGCACAGGTTATATTTGTAGCAAAAGCCAACAATACATCAAATTATCGATTTTTCCAAATTGCCAGAAATCATTTGGATATTAAGTAAAGATCATGTTCCATGAAGATATTTTGTAAATCTCCTATCGTAAATATATCAAAACGTATTTTTTTATTAGTAATATGCATTACTAAGAACTTCATTTGAACATCTTTAAAGGTGATTTTCTCAATATTTAGATTTTTTTGCACCCCCAGATTCCAGATTTTCAAATAGTTGCATCTCAGACAAATATTGTCCAGTTCTAACAAACTATACATCAATGGAAAGATGGTTTAATGATAATGTATACATCTCAATAATAATAATAATAATAATAATGACCCTTATGACTGGTTTTGTGGTCCAGGGTAACAAATGTTAATGTTAAGAAATAATAAAAAAAGGTTCTTTTTAGAATTGTTCACTGGAAGGTTCTTTTTGGAACCCAAGATGGTTCTTCTATTGAATTTCTGCAAAACAATTTTGGAATTTTCATTTTTATGAGTGTAATACAATTCTGCAGCCACCAGAAATTTACTTATAGATATTAATCTCATAAACACTGGAAAAAAAGTGTGTAAAAACAGTTTTCATTCAAAAATTGCTAATAATTTCTCAAATAATTAAAACAAATTTTTTGAATTAGAACAACTGAAATTTTATTTTTTCTTGTAAAAGATTCCACAGTTATTTATTTTCTGGACAGTCTTTTTCCTAAAGTCATATAATTTTTTTTTTTTTCGTCAAATACTTCAATTAAATAAATTGTTACTCAAATGAATTGAAGTACTTTTTATGTTTTTTTTTAAATTTTCAGTAATTTCGGAATGTATTTTTATTTTTTTTAAATACTTCTCTAGTTTTGTTTTGTTTCATTTACCTTATTAATTTAAGTTTATCTTTCAGTAATTTACAAAAAAATATTTCTATATACTTTTATTTTTTAATTAATTCCATTTATTTAGTTTAACTTTCGTTAATTTTATAATGCGACTCATTTTATTTGTTTAATATTTCTATATAGCTTTATTTTTTCATTTATTCTATTAACTATCAATTACTTCTGTTTTAGTTTGATTGACTTTTAAATCTCTTCTTAAAACATTCTATTTTAGGATTGCTTTTATTTGATTATTTATTTTATGTTTGCATCATTTGTTATATATTTTTTTGTATTTAAAGTTTTTTTTTCCTTGTCATTGTTTGCCTGTAAAGCGCTCTTAGAAAGCAACTTTTCAAGGCACTATATATATATATATATATAAAATATTATTATTATTATAAATTTTAGTACTTCAACTTATTTTCATTTCAGTCGAATAATGGTAAGTTAATGGATTCTTTTTAGTCGGTTATCTATAAGTTTCTCACATTGGCTACCACAAGACTGTACAGCTAAACAAACAGCAAAAGTGAACCATGAGCTCCGAATGGTGTAATATTGCTGGAGATATGATGATAAAAGCAGACTCACGTCATCTTTGGCTTGGAAGAGATACTCGTTTCCATCAGTAACTCTGTGAAGAGAAACGGCAGCTTCAGTCCCAGCAGAACACCATCATTAAACAGCGATCACATGACTGCGGCTGGGATCTGCTGCTCACCTGAGCTTGAAGACGTGCTTCTTCTTCTTGTAGTCGACGGCCACCTCGCAGACGGCGTCCTTCAGGCTGACGGGGGTCTCGCTGTGGTACGGGACGCCCTGCGCCGCGCTCTTGTTGTCTTTGTAGAAGCCCATCTCGTGGGTGTTGATGACGCAGTACACGTTATGCCAGGATCTGACGAGACACACAATCATTAGCTCACCTGCACCTGTGTGGCACTTTAATCAGGGAAATATAGTTACTTATAGAAGTGGACTCTCAAAATAAAGTGTAACTGAAAACTGTGCTTTAGTGAGTGTGTTAAACCAATTAACTTTAAACATGTATGCACCATAATACACAGGTTTACATAAAGAGCATGAATGATAATCTGACTCTCACTGATTTTTGTTTTGTGGAAACAGTGATGCATTAATTTTTTCAGGATTACTTGATGAGAGGGTAAAAAAACTGCATATATTTGAATTAGAAATATTTTGTAAATTTTGTAAATTTTTGTAAATGCCTTTACTGTAACTTTAGATCAGTTTAATGCATCCTTGTTCATTTAAAATATTCATTTCTAAAAAAAAAAAAAAAGTACTGACCTCAAACTTTTAAACATCAGTGCAGTGTTATTTAAGTTTTCTTTTTTAATATTTCTCAATATTTATTTATTTTTTTCACATTTTTGATATAGTTAAGTTTAGGCATTTTAGTTTTTGTTCTTTTATGTCAGTTTTGGTTTTTATTTTAATATATCAAGTTAATATTTATTTTATAAAAAATGTTTTTTAATTAAATGTTTTAGGGTTTTAATTATTTGTAATATATCTTTTGTAAAAAAAAAATATATATATATATATATATATATATATATATATATATATATATATATATATATATATATATATATATATATATATATATATTTTATATTGAGTTGAAGTTTTAGTAATTCTGTTGTGTATTTATAAATAATAACTAAAAATTCAGTAATTTTTAAATAATATTTTTTAGGAAAACTGACACAAATAATCTTTTTTTGTTTTTATTTTCCCCCTGAAAATTATTTTTTTAATGTGTAATTAATTTTTAAAGTACCTTTATAAGAGCACATTTTTCTCAAACCATATAAAAATATCCAATAAAGCCATATAATGTGTCTCTCATTTATCTCATATACCTTTGTAACATAACGGAATTAATTTATTGAATTGTCAATGTTAGTTATTCCTTACATTTAATTCGTTTATTTTGTATTTTTTCATTTTATGCTTTCATTCTGATTTTATTATGATTGATTTATTATTAATATGAAATGATTATTTTTTTATTATGCATAATGTAAAATAAATGAAAATGAGAAATGCTGCTTTAACAACTAGCTGAGATCCTTTTGAAAAGGTTATTTTATTATAGGTACTATTAGTTTTAAGCAATGCAAATATCCGTAAGGCTTTTAGTTTTGTCACCTATAATAAGATGTGGCAGGTCTGGTGTCTACATGTTAATGTTATTGTGGAAGGTGATCCTCAGACCTGCTGGAGGCTTTCTTGTTGTGTCCCTCCCACTCGTGTTTTCGGTGCAGGAACCCCTCCAGCTGTGCAGACAGAGTCTCCTGACCCTTCGCTGGAAGTGTGGACGACTGACTGCCTTTAGCCCGTCTGTCTGCGCTCGGAGACGGGATGGGACTCGGCTCCTTCGAGCTCCTCTCAGGCACTCCGTTCATCTCTCCGTCCACCCCGTCCTGCCAAAAACAGCACCATGAGTTCCCAAACACACCGCAGCGCTCATGAATCAGTCACACGGCAGAAACCACAGATGAGATTCTCATTCAAATCAGGTCAAAGAGAGAATAAGCCAATGAAGTCAACATGAAAAAAAAAAGATTTTTTTTTTTTTGCATAGTATTTTGTTTTTTTTTAAAATATCAAAATGAAGCGAGTTTATGCTTAAGACAAGAAAAAATATCTACAAATGAAGAAAAATAACTTAGCAGATATTTTTACTTGTTTTAAGCATAAAGCCATTTAAATTTTATATACACGTGTTATTTTACTGAAAATGAGTTATTAAAATATTTTTATATAATGTACTATTATTATTATAGTTATTCCTAATTCTTTAGATTAGTAAAAAAAAAAAAATATCATTTATTAATATATCTTCTTGTTTTAAGCGTAAAGTCACTAAATTTTGATAACCGTTTTCCTAAAATATAAAAAAATAAAATGTATTGATTTATATACAAATTTGTTATTTTGCTGAAAGTAATGTTTTATAATAAAATTGTATTATTTATTATTATAAACAATAATTATATTTATATAATGTATTATTATTATTATTATTAAAGTTATTCCTAATTCTTTAGATTAGTATAAACAAATACATATAATTTTTTAAAATATATTTTCTTGTTTTAAGCATAAAGTCACTAAATTTTAATAACTGTTTTCATAAAATATTAAAAATAAAATTGATTTATTTATCTACAAATGTGTTATTTTGCTGATAATAATATTTTAAAATATTTATTATTATTTACAATAATTATTCTTAGTTATTTAGATTAATATAAAACAAATACATATCATTTATTAATATGTATTAATTTATTGTTTTAAGGCGTCACTGAATTTTGCTAAATTGTTTTAAAATGTATTAACATGAGTATATTATTTTACTAAAAATAATTTTATTAAATATATTTTGATATATTTAGATTAGCATTAAACTAACAAAATACATATTTCTTAATTTGACTAGCGATTTTATATTAATTTTACACATTTAATATTAAGATTAGTTATAAAAAGAATATAGATTTAAATGCATTACGACACTTAATTTTAATATAATGTTTTTCTGAAAACACGACTCAATATATATCGTAATTTAAAAATGTTTCGATATTTGTGCTGAAAAACAAGAAACAATAAACACGTTCAAACATGTTAAACACAACATTAATAATTTATCAGTGCAAGCCAACTTCCTTTTTTGCATTGTGACATCATGCATGCTATTGGATATTGTTATTAATGTCAGGTTTTAAATGCATTTCATGTTGACTTTAAAGATTAAAAGATGATATGATGTGGGAAACTCTTCAGATGTCTAGGACTCAATCAGTTTGAGAAACTTCATCATGCTTGAAGCAACAGCACACAGAATTCACTCCAGGTGTGTTACTGTACCGCAAAACCCGTCTGATGGCGTCCTGCTCCGCTAAAACGGCTCTCAGGAACTCAAACACAACCGCTTTAGTCCAGCATTACTAAAATCTGTGCTTTAAAACCTTACAACTCTCATACGGAGCCAGTGAAGTCTGGCTGAGATGCATTTAAACAGACAGAAGTGTGCAGGAAGAGTCAGGTCATTTATTAGTCTGTGCATAACAGAGATACATATGACAGCATTCATCTTTTCAGATCGTTTTATGGTAAATCACCTCAAACCGAGACGAATGCATGCACAAAAAACTAAAACACTTGGATTTTCTGGACTCTCAAGGTTTGAGTTTCACAAAAGCACACTACCAAAAACATGGCAGATCATTTGCACCGGTTTAATTATATAAACTACTGTCTTAAAGCGATGCTCTCGGTTCATTATGACTCACATCACACAAACCGTTCATTAATATCAGCTTTTACAACGATGCACTTATCATGGAGGTCTGGAGCTAGCCATAAAGCACCATTTCTATAGACAAAACATCACTGGGAGGAATTACACTGCAAAAAAAATGTGTTTTTCCTCAGTAATTCTGTCTTATTTTACAGTACAAATATCATTACGTTCTTAAAATCAAAAGACATTGACTTAAGAAGCAAAGTGACTTAGCTAAACTGAGCTAAATTGTGTTACTTATGCTTAAAACCAGTGCTTTAAGTGGCCCAAAAGATGTGCCTGTACTCTATTATAGCCAATTTTATTGAAGGTGTTTTATATACAGCAGCCAACAGGCGACCTTAATAATAAATCCTTTTATTAGTTTGTGGATTTGCTTGAGCTAGAAAGAACTACTGAACATAAATAAAATGTGCAAAAGGATTAAAAAAAATACCCTTAGAAAGAGCTACTGCATTTCTTCATTAGCTTGTGTCTGACCTCCAGCGATATCATTCAGCCTTGGTGGGGTGTCAGCTAGCGAGTCATCTGATTCTGACCGTGTTCTTTTAGTACTTAGAGTCTGAAGCAGTACTAAATCTCAATCTCAGAATCTCAAATGATTCGCGATCCCGCTCCGAACTCCCGAACTGATTCAAATGATTCGCGATCTCCAAACTGACTCAAATGATTCGCGACCCCGCTCCGAACTCCCGAACTGATTCAAATGATTTGCGATCTCCAACTGACTCAAATGATTCGCGATCCCGCTCCGAACTCCCAAACTGACTCAAATGATTTGCGATCCCCAAATTGACTCAAATGATTCGCGATCCCGCTACGAACTCCCAAACTGACTCAAATGATTCGCGACCCCGCTCCGAACTCCCGAACTGATTCAAATGATTCGCGATCTCCAAATTGACTCAAATGATTCGCGATCCCGCTACGAACTCCCGAAATGATTCAAATGATTCGCGATCCCCAAATTGACTCAAATGATTCGCGATCCCCAAATTGACTCAAATGATTCGCGATCCCGCTACGAACTCCCGAAATGATTCAAATGATTCGCGATCTCCAAACTGACTCAAATGATTCGCGATCCCGCTCCGAACTCCCAAACTGACTCAAATGATTCGCGATCCCGCTCCGAACTCCCAAATTGACTCAAATGATTCGCGATCCCGCTACGAACTCCCGAACTGATTCAAATGATTCGCAATCCCGCTCCAACTCCCGAAATGACTCAAATGATCCACGAAGCCACTCCGAACTCTGCTTTTGAACTTAGAAAAGAGCTACTGCATTTCTTCATTAGCTTGCGTCTGAGTGTACGAGTTTCACACACTCTCTCCGGCCACGTTGAGTTGTTGAAACTGACAGCGGAAAAAGCGACGCTTGAGCTTTTCACTTGTAAAACTCAAGGGTGTATGGGTAATGTAGTCTCTGCTCTGGGTGGGATGAATTAGGAAGTGTGCATTGTGAAGGGCGCTCCGAAAAGCGGAAGCGCAGGCAAAGGATTAAAACCTCTATTAAAACAGATGTCCAAATGAACGTACCGGTATGCTAAAAGCACATTTTGGGCGCACGGAGAGGTGGCGGTACGCTCAAGAGCTATATTTGGAAGTGGCGGTACTGAGTACGGGTGCGTACCGGCCCACTTAAAGCACTGGTTAAAACTAACCAAAAATACACACACATACCCACATATATATGTGTCCCTGGAGCACAGAAGCAGTCTTAAGTCTCTGGGGTATATTTGTAAAAATAGACAACAATACATTGTATGGGTCAAAATGATCGATTTTTCTTTAATGCCAAAAATCATTAGGATATTATGTAAAGATCATGTTCAATGAATATATATAGTAAATTTCCTACTGTAAATATATAACAACTTTTTTTATCGTTTTTTATTAGTAATATTTTTATTAGTAATATGCATTGCTAAGAGCTTCATTTGGACAACTTTAAAGATGCTTTTCTCAATATTTAATTATTATCCTCATAATAAACCATACATCAATGGAAAGATTATTTATTCAGCTTTAAGATGATGTAGAAATTTCAATTTCTAAAAACTTACACTTAAGACATTAATTACTATATTAAAAAATAAAATATTAGTATAAATTACTTTATAACTAATCTTAATATTTTAAATGTTTTAATTTAATATTTTTTACAACAATATAATACATGTAAGTATATTATAATATTAACAAATGTATTTATATTAGAATAAAGTTTTAATAAAGATTAATAAAATATAGCTAAATTATTTGTATTTATTGTAAACTAATCTTAATATCTAAAATGTGTTTAATTTTCTAAAATAATACATGTATTTTATTTATTTTATATTAATTAAGTTTATATTATTTATTTATTGGAATATTATTATTGGAATATTCTACCAGTGAGTTCAGGAAATAATCAGAATTTAAAAGGAAATAAGATTAATTGTTTTGGTTTCCTCTCTTGTTTTTAAGCATAAAGCCACTTCATTTTCATCATTTAAGTTATTTTCATCATACAAATTTTTGCCTTGTGTATGTTCCAGTTTTTAATGCATGTTAATCCTCCTAATAACGACGCTCCACCTCATTAAGACAAAACCACACTTTATACATTAAATAACACTTATTTTTTTATGTCGGCGTTTATATCAGTGCTTTAACTGCTCCATATTTACATTGTGCATTACTGTTTTTTTTTTTTTTTTCTTATTTCAAATGACTTAAACTAGCAGTATAACCAGCATTATATCTTTCTTTTTAAGGCACATAATGTCCACAAAACACACTGAAGATATTGAGATACACTGTCAATAAGTCCACCGATACCCTGCGTCAGCTGGTGCAGAGGTGTATGATCATCACAGTGCATTATGGGAACTCTCGGTGTCCCTGACCGGTGGTTCGTGGTGTCTGCTGACTGCTAGTGTATTGTGGGTAAGTACAGGAGCGGTAACTAACCCGTGGAGAGTCCTGGTCTGATGGCAGTCCGTTCTGGGCAATCTGCTCTCCTTCTCTGTGAACACACACATACAGACTATATATATACATATAACATTTCATACACTAACATATACATCAATGTATTATTAAGTACTCTTTTAAAGAACAATAGTTTAACTCAACCCTAAACATCAGAAAAAGAAACTGTACTGAGAGTGTCCTGAAACATTAGCTGATTATTGCAGCATCTGTGTGTCATGTGCTGTGTGTGTGTGTGTGTGTGTTCACCTCTGCTGTGTTTCTGCGTCCTGCTCCTGGACCGGCTCTGGTGTGGGCGGTTTCCTCCTCTTCTCCTCCTCCTCTTGCTGTCTTCTCACTTCCAATAACTCCAACTACACAATACACAGAGCGGTACAACATCATGATGTCATGATGGTTTTTATACTGTACAAACTGTATATTCTATCGCCCTACACCTAACCCTACCCCTAACAGGAAACGTTGTGCATTTTTACTTTCTCAAAAAAAACTGTATGATTTATAAGCGTTTTGAAAAATGGACATGGGTTATGTCCTCATAAGTCTCCCTCTCCTTGTAATACCTGTGTCATACCCATGTCATTATACAGAGTTGTGTCCTGATATGTGACACACACACACACACTGTCTCATACACACACACGCACGCACACGCACGCGCACTCACACACACACACACGCACGCACGCACGCACACACACACACACACACACACACATGCACGCACACACACACACAGGCATCCTCTCTCTCTCTCACAAACACACAAACACACTCACTTTCATACACTCACACACACAAACAGGCATCCTCTCTCTCTCTCTCTCACACACACACACACACACACACACACACACACACACAGGCATCCTCTCTCTCTCTCTCTCTCTCTCTCTCACCGTGGTCAGTCGCTCCAGCGCTGAGAAGCGTTCCTCCCAGGTGGCGGCTGACTTCTCGAAGGCTTCGTGTCGTTTGATCAGCTTCTCCACCTCGTCCACATTCTGTCCCATCTCTCTGCTGGACAGATAGGGTTCCTGTCCCAGCAGCCACGCCTCTGCCACGCCGGCGTCCCGCGAAAACTGGTGCACTTCCAGAACTGCACAAACACACACGGTGAAGGGGGAAATCAGCGTCAATGATTTAAAGCTGCACAAGCTGCCCACCTCCTTCAACACACTTCAGATTATAAGGTCAGAAATAAGTGTTTCAGAGCTGCAAAGCATCATGGGAGGAGACACTCAAATCCAAGACATCAAATGAAATATATCCAACAGGGAAAACCATAAGAAATATATTATAAAAACTATATTATATATTATAAAACACTATAAGAAATATATCCAACAGGGAAAACTACAACTCAAGAGTATTCGAACCATTCAAATTCACACTCTATGAAATCATTATATAAATATAAAAATTCTAATACAAAATAATACAAATATAAATGCTTGGAAATTTTGAATTCATTGACTTATTAACACACACATTAATTCATTTTATATAAATTTGAATAAGTATTTAATCAATTTATTTCTAAAATAATACATTTACTATATTAGTATAAAAATATTACACTTTTTTTTCTCGATTGCAAACACAATTCATGCAACAATTCACCATTTTCTCACAACTATAAACACAATCTGAAAACTACACACAACATTTGCAAACTTCAGACTTCAGGTCAAAATCAAATAGTTCAGTCAAAAACAAGTTTTCTTTAGACAGACTCAAGCTTTGGCCTCAGATGACACACAAACCTGTCAAATACACACACTACTTCACTGCCTAGAGAACACTAGTGAGATCACTTCAAAACACTGTTAGAAAAAACCTTTTTTTCTAGTCAATGTCTGTTACAATATACAACATAAATAGAGGGATGCAGAAAGAGTTAAATTCATCAATAAACTGTAAGTAAAGAGATCTTACAGTAGATGAAAGCACTTCTGTATATAGAATATACAGTAAACACACATTCTTCGCACAATAACTTGTGCTCTTGTGCATATCATCCTGAGATTCTGAGTTAGTTTTACTGTGTGTTTGTGTTTTCTGAATGAGAACATGGTTAAACCTGTGCGAAATGATGGCCTTTTTGTGTAGAGTTTTACAAAAAACACTGAACAAATTGGAAAGTTTTTAAAGTTTTTTTTAAAAGAACTGTATGAATGGTTTGGAAAACTGGAGAAATGAATCCGTTAGCAGTGTGTTAGCAGTCGAGAAAAATTATATTTAGATTTAGAGATTATATAAAAAATATTTTTATTAATTTTAATTTGTTTTTATGCATTTTATTAATTTAAATATATTATTTTATTTGAATGTTTTATATATTAATATTCATTTTATATTCATTTTAATATATTAAATGTATTTAACTTTTACTAGCATAGTACATTTAATATATTAATATATTATTCATATAAAAAATAAACATTTATATTATTTATACTAATCTTAAGGTGATCTGAAACAAAACACTTGCTAATTTTTGAGCTATTTCCCCTCATACTCACTCAGTCTAAGCCACTCCCATCTGTCCTCCCACTTGTCAATCATATCTTTCCTCTTGTCCGTCAACTGCAACAACTTCTCTTTGATCTGTGGGAGATGAAAGCAGACATGAAAGACTGGAACAAGACATCTAAAGATGTTCTTCTGATCTGAAACCTCTGGAGTCTCCTCACCTCCTCTGATGCGTAGTGTTTCCGTGCCAGGAGAGATTTGCCCAGCTCGATGCAGACCGTGAAGCTGTCGTTACGGGCATCGATTTCAGCCTTGATTCCCTGGTGGTTGTTCATGAGAAGCTCCACAGATGACACGTCCCTGAAGAACAGCAGACAGAGAGAGGATTAACCCCTTCAGACTGATCTGGAACATCTAAAACACTTTCAATTTTAAGTATTTTGTACTTAAATAGTTTTTGTATTCTGCACAATGTTGACTCCTAATATAATATATATTTAAAGATACATAAATAAATATATAAATATATATATATATATATATATATATATATATATATATATATATATATATATATATATATATATACATATATTATTGCTATTATATATAATAATAAAAAAAACTATATATATATATATATATATATATATATATATATATATATCTTTCTAAAAATTCCCTTTTCTCCTCTGCGTAAATATTACATAAATATTGAGATATTAATCAGTGTCAAAAAGCTGAAAGTTAGACAATTTTAGCTATATATAGCAAAACCTAAAATTTTTACTGATACTAAAACGGACATACAGTTTTTTATATTGTATTTTTCATAATTTTAACCGTAATAAAATATGAATATTATGAATTTAAAAATTATAAATCACAGTGTCACCTAACACTGACATAGTTTTTTTATTTACTTAAAAAAATATATATATTTATAGCTTTTTTTAAATGTATCGGTTGATTATATTAGCATTATCTTTACATTATTTATTGAATATATTCATTTTATATATTAGAATACATGCATTATTATTAATATTATTATTTATTATACAAATTTTTGTAGCAAAGTTTTATTCTGCACAATGACATACATTTATAAAAATCCTATTTTAGGACTCTAGAGATAAATAAAAAAAAAATTGATATATTGACATAATTTTAGTTATATCACTCTCTAACACTAACGATCAAATACAACCTTTGACATTCTAGTAGTGAAACATGAAAGCACAACTATGTATTTGGTCTCATTATGAGCCATTTAATAAATAATAAAATGCATAATAATTTCAGCCACAAAATGAAGTGGTCACATTTAACTGAAGTGCATTTCCAGCAGTATTGTCCTCTGGAGCATCACACACCTGGGCTTCTCCTGCGTCTCGATGAGGCGGATGACGTCCTCCATCCACAGCATGAGGTCACGCACCATACTGAAGAAGCGGAACTTGTCTCCGGTGTCCAGCAGCCGTGTCCTCCGGCCCTCGCAGGCCTCCAGCAGACTCCTCCAGGCCTCCAGCACCTCGCCTTCACGCCGCTGGATGTCATCCGCTTTGTCTCCGGCATACGCTGACTGCAGACGCACGGCGTCCTCCTGCAGCTGCCGAACCTGAGCACACCGGCAGAGAAACACCTCCTCATGCAGCAGACATATATAGCAATAAATAAACCTCCTCATGTCACGGACAGTGCATTTAGCCAATTAAACCGATTCCTTTGTTGTGCAATATTAGTGTCTCATAATTCACCTTCAGAGGTTAATGGAGCACGGACGAAAGCTGAGGGACAAATCCGTGTAGTGCTATTTGAGAAAGGACTTTACTGAGGAAAGCATTTCCAACTTTTTGAACGATTAGATGTTTTTATGCTATTCATTGTAGACACTTGTTCAATATAAATGATATATTAAATAAACATAAAAAAAAATCAAAATTATATATATTTAATTTATAAAACCGCAACATTACTTTTTAATTATTTAAAATATTATATTATTTATTTAAATATATATGTTAATTATTTAAATTTTTTTATTATTATATTTATATTTTATTACAAGGTTATCTTGTATAAAAAATTATATATATATATATATATACATATATATACATATATATATATATATATATATATATATATATCCGTGTGTAATTGTATACAAATTTAGAATAATTTTTTATAATAAGCCATAAAAAAGATAAAAAAGACATTAACAACAGTAAGATTGCTAAATGTTATTTAAAAAGAAAATATATTTTAACATTTAATTTATTTTCAGCATATAGTTAATCAAATAAATACAGCCTTGGTGAGCATAATACATTAAAAAAATCTTTATTATTTTAAACTATATATATATATATATATATATATATGATATAACAGTATTTTTATATATATATATATATTCATATTTTACAACATTTATTTTATGTTTTTATAACAGACATTTTTTGTTCTGAACAGTGACAATCTAATTTGATCTATGGTCTGAAAAAAAAATATATATTATATTTAAACCATACATAAATATTGAAATCTAAAATGTTGTACAATATTATATTTTATAACATTACTATATATATAATTTTTGACACACACTATATAAATATATATATATATATATACGTGTGTGTGTCAAAAATTATATTTATAGTAATGTTATAAAATATAATATTGTACAACATTTTATCAATCTATCCAAATGACTTTAGTGTATTAATATCTGTGTGTTTCTGGATCTGAGCGACGCACCTGTGTCCCGAGAGCTTGGATGTCGTGTTCAAACGTGGTGTGCATCCTCTGCAAGGTTTCCACCGTGTTCTGGTCTCGTCCCAGCTCTTCTGGAAGCTTCTTGTGTTTGTCCAGGATGCGTCCCAGGATCTCCTTGGCGTCGTGGTAGAACTTGTGCAGCTCGTAGGATGCGGCAAGAATCTGTGTGCGTGTGTCGATGAGCTCCAGCAGATCGGCCCAGGCCTCGTTCAGGCCGTCCTTCCACTCGGCCACAGTCGCTGCGTCAGTGTGCCCTGCATTTATTAGCTCGTCAGCCATACGGTTCACGCCGTCCACGCGCTCCTGACCGATGTTCCCCGTGTCACGAGCGAATTCACGGAAACGCTCCTGCAACATCTGCGAGAGAGGAACATGCATTTAGTACATGATCAAATGTGAACAAACTTTACCTTCATTTACATGCTGCATTACTGCTCATTAATATTAATTAGGTCAAATAATGTTCACCCAAACTGATTTTAGATCATTCTATTAGATTCTATTCTGTAAGCTTAATAAATTCAGAATTATATTTTCAGAACAATAATTGTATATATTTATTATTAAAAATAAATAATAAATATATCCAGCATGATTATTTATAATCATGCTGGATATGTTTGTCAGGGTGACAAATATTTATATTATTTATCAGTAATAAAAGATTTGTTTAATTTGTAAAAAAACTGAAATACAGCTGTTGACATTTTTTAAGTATATATATATATATATATATATATATATATATATATATATATATATATATATATATATATATATATATATATATATATATATATAATTATTTATTCATTGTAATATTGCATTATTGTTAAAATATTTTTATATATTCATTTTATTAGCATATATTTTTCATATATATATATATTTATTGCTATACATTATTTTCTTGTATTTACAATGTTAACATATTAATTTAATAATATACAAATTTTTTATCACATTTTAAGCCACTGCAGAGCAATTAATATTGAGAATAAAAAGACTGAAAGAATTAAAAATCTATTATTTTAGCTTTATCACACAGTCCCAATGACTGTAGATTAACCCCAACACTAAAATGAAAATGTTGACATTATGAGTGTGTTAGAATTGTTTTTTGCACTCACAGTGACATGTTCGTAGTCTTGTCCGAGTTCGTGAGATCCAGCCACCACTTCTCTCTCGGCGATCCACTGCTCCAGATCATCCACCTCCCGGTTGAGCTGGAAGAGGCGGAAGCGCTCCTCCAGTTTTCCTCTCCTCTCCTCTGATAGGTCCTTCAGTCCGGCGTAGAGCTTATCCACCTGTGACTGACGCATGCCGATCCTCTCACTACAGCACAGACACATCACATGTTCAGCATAAAATGTTAATCACAGGTGCAAAGATTAAGATCTGATTTAATATACGAACATTAGAGTGCACATCTAATTCAGATCAATTAAAAATCCACATCAAAGTTGGAATCAGATTCAGAATCAAAATTAGATTCAGATCTAGGTTTCAAAACCAGAATTGAATCAGTTTAAAGTTCAAATCCATATTTAGAATCCAAATCAGAATCAGAATCATATTAGATTTGAATCCAGATTAAGAATCAAAGTCAAGAGCAATTTTTGAGAGTGCACATCTAATTCAGATCCATTTAAAATCCACATCAAAGTTTAAATCAGATTCAAAATCAAAATAAGATTTAGATCTAGGTTTCAGAAAATCAGTTTAAAGTTAAAATCCATATTTCAAAATCCATATTTAGAATCAGAATCGTATTAGATTTTAATTCAGATTAAGAATCAAAGTCAAGAGCAATTTTTGAATCAGATTCGAAATCAGATTAACATTTTGGATATAGAATCAAGGTCAGTTTTAGAATCCAATTTCAATATTTAAATCCAGATTTAGAATCAAATCAGATTCAGGTTACAAATCAAAGTCAAACTCAGTTTCAGAGGCATAATCAAATTGAGATTCAAATCCAGATTTAAAATCTAAATCAGAATTATGGTCAAAATCAGATTAAGATCCAGATTTAGAATCAAAGTCGGTTTCAGCATTACAGTCAAAAGCAGATTTAGAATCAAAAATGAAAGTCAAAGTTAGTTTTAGAGTCATAATCAGATTCAGATTTAGGTTTCAGAGCCAGAATTGAATCAGTTTAAAGTTCAAATCCATACTTAGAATCCAAATCAGAATTATATTAGATTTGAATCCAGATTAAGAATCAAAGTCAGGGACAACTTTTGAGTCAGAGTTGAAATCAGATTAACATTTTAGATATAGAATCAAGGTCAGTTTTAGAATCCAAATTTGATAAATATTTAAATCCAGATTTAGAATCAAATCAGATTTAGGTTAAGAATCAAACTAAGTTTCAGAGACATAATCAGATTAAGATTCAAATCCAGATTTAGAATCAATGTCGGTTTCAGCATTACAATCAAAAGCAGATTTAGATTAAAAAATGAAATTCAAAGTTAGTTTTAGAGTCAAAATCAGATTCAGATCTAAAACCAGAATCAAACAGAATTCAGATTAAAATCCACTAGATTCAACTAGTAAAAAACAGATTTAGACTGAGATTTACAATAAAAAATAAAATAAAATGAAAAAGACAAAGTTAGTTTTAGAGTCAAAATAAGATTCATATTTAAATTTTAAGAACTACATTCAGGTTTAGAATCAATTTCAGAATCATTTAAATCCATGTCAGAGATGTCCGTTTTAGAGTCCTAAAAAATCTAAAAATCGCATTTAGAATCAAAGCTAAAGTCAGTTTTAGAGTCAAAATCAGATTCATATCAATATTCAAAGTCAACATTAGATTTTTAGTTTTAAAGTTAATATCAGATTGAGAGCCCAGACCCAGATTCAGATTCAGATTAAGTGTAAAAGCGTGTTCTGTACCTCTCAGGGTGGTTGGTGGCCACCAGGCCTCGGCTGGTCTTGGAAAGCTGGTGCACGGTTTCAGCATAGTCCTCCACCGCCTGCTCCAGGATCTGGTGCTTCTTCAGCATGGCCACCGAACTCTGCTCATCCTGAGAACAACAAGAGAGACATTTCAGAAAAGCAGCACATAAATACAGAACTGCTAAAGTGAACACCATTCTGGTTTAAACAGAACACTACATGTGATCTAATTATAGATATCACTATATTTAATTAATCATAATACATTAGGATGTTGAATTTTTATGATACAAATTTTCCGAAATGTTGTTTAAACTATCTATAAATATACACTAATTTGCATACATTTCCAGAGGCAAAATCTGAACCAGGTTTATTTTGCTAACATATTAGAGTTACTTAAGTGATTTTTAATATCTCTTTTTTTATAAACGAATATAAATCAGGAAATATATTCATCAAGCGAGAACAAAAATATATGTTCAATCATGTTTTTAGGAATGAAATGCATTGCATTTGAAATTACAGACAAAAATAGATCAGATTTACTCACTTAAATGTTTACTTTGGATGTTTCTTTCAACTAGTCTGAAATAAGACATTACGAAAGCAAAAAAGCATAGAGTCGTCATTAACTTAGGAGGCATTACTTACGTCTCCTTTAAGTTTAACTTAAAGAAGTGATTCATTGAGAGTCAGTATTGTCAAGAATAATTTTGCAAACTAAATTCTGCTGCCGTCTTGTTTTCCTGCTTTACTAGTTTGAGATTTTATGCTATGCACATGTTTGGTTTAGTACTGATTGAATGACTTCGGCTACTGTTACTTGTCTGTATGCTTATGATATTACTGATACACTGTTTGTCATTTTGTGTGTGTGTGTGTGTGAGTGAGCTGCAATTGGTTCTATGTATATTATAGTGTACATTTTATATGTATTTCAGAGCATTGTTTAATTTTGTTATATTTGTAGGGTGACAAATGTACCATCAGTCCAGGGACTGGAGATGCAAAATAGCCTTTTGGCTAATTCTGGCACATTTATGCATTATTGATGTGCATTCATCTTACATAAATAAAACTAAACTGATTTCATTCACAGTAAGATCCCAGACCTTGGCCTTCTCTTCAGACATCATGTAAAGCTCTTGCTCGCTCATCCAGGCTTCAGCTTCAGCTGCGTCAAAGTAGTACTGCTGGGCTTCATGGGCCTCCTCGAGTCTGGCGTGCCGTCTCTCCGTCTCCTGGATGATCAGGCTCCACAGCCGCTCCAGATCGGACAGACGGGCTCGGATGGCCTCTGCATTGGGACTGTCGGTCTTCAGGATGCTCTGGCTGCGCTCGAGTATGTCGTCACAGCGCGGCTGATGGCCCTGGATCTCCTTCTGTAATGTCTGTGGATAAATGTGCATTTGAGTAAGCGTGCACCTCATGTACAATTCAGCTCAAATCATCATGACATCACATGTGAAGCCATGCAAAAGATTGGGGTCGGTAAGATCTGCAATGTTTCTGAAAGAAGCTTTTATGTGCACCAAGGCTGCATTAGTTGAAAAAAATGAAAATAACTGCTTCGTATTTGGAAAATATAGTAAAATGTAATTTATTCTTGTTGATTTTTCAGCACTCCAGTCTTCAGTGTCACATGATCCTTCAGAAATCATTCTAATATGTGACTCTGGATCACAAAAGCAGTCTTAAGCCTCTGGGGTGTATTTGTAGCAATAGCCAAAAATACATTGTGTGGGTGAAAATTATAGATTTTTCTTTTATGCCTCAAATCATTAGGATATTAAGTAAAGATCATGTTCCATCAAGATAATTAACCGTAAATATATCAAAACTTCATTTTTGATTAGTAATATGCATTGCTCTGAATTCATTTGAACAACTTTAAAGATGATTTTCTCAATATTTAGATTTTTTTGCATCCCTCAGATTCCAGATTTTCAAATAGTTGCATCTCAGACAAATATTATCTTATCCTAACAAACCATACATCAATGGAAAGCTGATTTATTATTCAGCTTTCAGATGATGTATACATCTCAATTAAAAACAAATTACACATAAGACTGGTTTTGTAGTATAGGGTTTTATTTTATTTTATTTTATTATTCATGTTGAAAACTGTCGTGCTGCTTCATATATTTGTGGGAAAATAAATTCTTTGATGAATAAAACAAAGCATTTCTAAAATCTAAATATTTTACTCATTTTCAGTGTTATTTTAGTTTTTATTAACATTTTGAAACAGTTTTTATTCATATAGCCTAGCTTCCATTTTCATTCTAAAATTAGTTCAAGTTACAGTCATTTTGTTGTTGTATTTAGTAGTTTTTTCAACATCAATACAGTTTTTATTTTATATATATATAGTTTGTTTCATTTAAAACTGAACATTCCGAATATCTTAACTGTCACTCTTGATCAATTCCATGCATCCTTGCTGAATAAAAGCATTCATTTAAAAAAAAAAAAAAAAAACCTTTCAACGGTTTTGTTCTACAAACCGAAATCTATAACCCAAAACGGCATTTTTACGCCATTTTCCAGGTCACTCTGAATGAATCTCAAATCAAAAACATCTCTAGTTTGCGTTTCTTCTGAAATACCAGTAAATATGAATCTAGAATACATTACCTGGTTCTTCTTGATGAGCAGCTGAACAGTCTGTAAATTATGGCCATGGTCTGTGGACGTAGCGAGAGGCATCCGCTCCTCCACCCAGAGCTGAGGAGAAACATGAAGTTAAACTCAGCTCCACATTCACATGCACATATAAACCCAAACTCACAATCTCATCCTCCATGTCACGGTTAAACTGATGGATCTCTCGAGAGGCCATGAGAAAGTTCTTCCGTTTCTGCAATGGCTCCAGCAGCTCCTTAAACTTCAGCTCCACCTCCTTCCGGCGTCCATCGACCTCATCCGTGTCCCTTCCTTCCTGTCTCAACACATGAGCTTGAGACTGGAGCTCCTCCACCTCCTTCTGACGCACCTCCACCTGGTTCTCCAGCATCTGGACACAGAGGAGAAGAGTGAGTCTGGTGCTTCAGGACATGCACACAGCCGTCAGCTCGGATCGTCTCAAACCTGTTGTTTCTTCAGCAGGATGCTGACGCTGGTCAGATCTTTGCCGTAGTCGTCCGATTGGATCTGACCCTCCAGACCCACCAGCCATTTGTCCAGATCGGCGCAGCTCTGCGTGAAGAGCTCGGCTTTGTTGGCGTCAAACAGACACTGGGCTTTAGTCTGAGTCTTGGTCTCCAGCTCGGTCCACATCTCCTTCAGCGCCGCCAGCTTCTCCTTCACCACGGCTTCTGTCTCCGGCTTCTCCGAGACCAGCTGTGTCCCTTCCTGCAGACAGACAGAGATTACACTGCATTACACAGCTAGAACCAGATTACAGTGACATCCATGCATTTAGCAGACGCTTTTACCCAGAATGCTTTGTCGGAGAGCAGCAGTATCTGTGATGTACTATTATAGGTTAATAAGACAACTGGATTAGGAAGCAAGCTAGAAAAATGAGAAAAAAAGCATTTGAAAAACGAATGAATGATGTTTGTTTGTAGTTTTAAAGTCAGGAATATTATTCTAAGGATACACTGATGTAGTATGGAACCCTGTATCCGACGTGGAATAAAAAAATATTTTTATCTAACAATTCTGAATTATAGATTTTTCTTTTATGGCAAAAACCATAAGATATTAAATAAAGACCATGTTCCATGAAGATAATTTGTAAATTTCCTACCGTAAATATATCAAAACTTAATTTTTGATTAGTAACATGCATTGCAAAGAAATGTGATTTTCTCAATATTTCGATTTTTCTTGCACCCTCAGATTCCAGATCTCAGCCAAATATTGTCCGATCCAAATAAAACCATGCATCAATGGAAAAAAATATTCAGCTTTCAGATGATGTATAATCTCAATTACAAAAAACATTTCACCATTTTTTTTTCTGTCACAGAATAAAAAAAATAAAAAAGTTATTGCAACTTTTTAATCTTATATTTATCTCCAAATTGCATGTTTACATGAAAAAATACACTGAATTGTGCTAAAAGAAGTTACAATCGCTTTTTCTTTTTTGTGTGTGTTGGAAACAGGCTTCCATAATATAAAAAAATGCATTCTTTTTTTATAGCTTTTTAAAAAAATTATTTTATTATAGTTGGTGATCGATATTTTAAGAATCCTTAATAAATATCATGAAATTATCATAAATGATGCACACTGACATATTAAGTCAAGTATAAGCGAGTTAGACTTAAATTAGAAAAAAATATGTAAGTGATGAAAGAAAAATATTTTTGGTTTCCTTTTAAATTACGTTTATTTTTATTATGTCCTTTGCGGATATTTCTTCATGTTTTAACTATAACACTTTCAATATTTTGGTTTTCAAATCCTGATCAAATCAATATCTCACACAAAAAAAAAAACCAATGCAATTTCCCTTCCTGATTAAATTGTGTCTTATTAGGTATATTGTCTTAATATTAATGCTATAACACACAATGCATTAAGGAATTACTGAATGCATAATGTTTTTATTGTCTAGTATAAAACATATTTACTTATTTGATTTTCACACCGGTAAAATTGCCAAAAAAAAAAAAAAAGATGACAATTTAAGATGTAAATGGAATGCTCTTAAATGAAATGCACTGATAACTGACCTTCTCGATTTTGTCCAGCCACTCTTTGTTGGACTGCAGTTCGGCCATGAAGGCCTGGTGTTTGAGCCATTTGCTGTGTAGGTTGCGAGCTTCATCGTAGGACATGTCCTGTGCGGTCAGCATCTTCTCATTGATCCACAGAGACAGCTGAGCAGAGGACACACAACAGTCAAGCTAGGATGTGATGGATTGGACTTATTTTGAACTAAAACTGAAACTACATAATACATTTTCTTTACTTGAAATAAGTAAATGTTAAATATATATATTTTTTTAATCTCAGGTAGTTTTCAGCAACATTTTTCATATTAATTTATTTTTACGTGATGTACTAAAATAACTAAAAATTAAAAATAAGAAGAAATTATCAGACCTATTTAAAAATGTATAATAATAATAAACTAAATAAATTCCAGGAAAAAAAAAATCCAAACAACAAAATTGCTTAAACTATAATTAAAATAAAAATAGAGAATATATGCATAAAAATATTATTAAAAACAATAATAGTATCCAGATCATATCAGGGTTATTACAGCCAACTAAAAATAAAACCACAAAAAAATTAACTGAATAAAATATAGAAAAAATATATATATTTCAGCTAGATTTCAGTTTAATTTAGTTTAACTTAATGTACTAAAATTATTAAAAATAATAAGAAGTGATACAGACATATTTAAAAACAATAATAATAATTAATTAAAAAAAATCCAAACATCAAAATGACTTAAACTGTAATTAAAATAAAAATAGAAAATAAGTACTTAAAAAATATTCTAAATATTATTAAAAAACAATAGTAGAATCCAGATCATATCAGCGTTATTACAGCTAACTAAAAATAAAACACTAACAATTCTAAAATAAATAACATAAAATAAATAAAAACTATTTCGTTTCTCATTTTCTTTTAGTTTACCTTGATATACTAAAATAACCAAGACTAATAATAAAAAAAAAATGCCAAAAACACACAACAGAATTAAATGACAATATAAATTGAACACTTGTTCTCAGTGACTAGAATAGAATAGAATCAAATATAATAGAATAGAATAGAATTGAGCAGAATAGAATTGAATAGAATCAAATAGAATAGAATAGAATAGAATTGAATCAAATAGAATAGAATAGAATCAAATAGAATAGAATGAAATAGAATATAATAGAATATAATAGAATTGAATAGAATCAAAAAGAATAAAATAGAATAGAATCAAATAGAATAGAATAGAATAGAATTGAATAGAATATAATCAAATAGAATAGAATCAAATCGAATAGACTAACAGGGTCATCTCACCTCCTGACAGTCCTGTAAGAACTTCTGCAGGTCTCTGTTGTCCTTCAGTCTCATGAGCAGCTCCACGGCCGCCTCTCGGTTCTTCTTATGCCTGCAGGTTAAAGGTTGAAGGTCAGTACCACTCTTAGATCTGTTTCTATCTGTTCTCTTGGACTTGTTTAAGTGTTACCGGTCATCGATGGAGGCTGCTCTCTCCTGGATGCGGTCAGCATTGATGTTTCCGTCACTGGCCAGTCTCCTCCCGGCCTCCACCACACTGTTGATCTTGTCCTCGTTGGCGTCCATGGTGGTCATGAAGTCCTCCTGTTTCTTAATGGCAGCCTCTGCTCCTTCAAGGGTGGTGGGCATCTCGGTGTGAGCCAGAACATACTCCTGCAGAAAGATGGAGAATAAATCACTCAGGTGAAGCTCAGACGGGAGGATAAACTCTTCAAAATAAAGGGTTCAAAAGGGGCTTGTCATAGCTATGAAAAAAACATTTTTGGTTTCTTAAATGATTAGCTTTTTCTATTTTTTTCTTTTTTTTTACAGTGAAATATTACCATAACACAATGTCTCATTTTGTTAACATTTTTATTTAGTAAACTAAAATTACAATATGGCTTAATGCAACTAACAAAAATATGGTTTGAAAATGAAGAAATTAAGAGAGCAAAAAAAAAAACAACAACAAAAAAAAATAATATTTTAGTTTAAATTAAAAATATTCTTATTTTTCTCAAATACTTAATTTAATTTATATATATATATATATATATATATATATATATACACACATTTATTTAAGCATAATTTTTTGTAAAAAATATCATGGTTCAATTGTAATTAAAATGGTTGAAAATGAAAAAAGATCAAGAAAAAAAAGGGTATTGTCATTTCAAATATTTAAAATAATATTTTTTTTTATTACAATTGTAATATTTCTTAATTTGTATAATCCACAGAGCTTTTTCAACTAAAGAGAATCTTGAAAGTTAAAGGTTCTTCATGGAACCATCAATGCCATTGAAAAACCCCTTTATTTTCAAAAGTACACTGGTGTTACCTGGTTGTTGAGGAAGGCCTCGGCTTGTTTGGTGTCTCTGAGGAAGATCTGATAAGCGTGAGACTGCGACAGAAGGTTCTGCCGGTTCTCCCACATCTTGTGAAGCTCGTTCCATCCGGTGTCTAGAGCCTGGAGCCTCTGTCTCAGGAACATGTACTGAGCATCTGTTTGCCCCTGCGTCACCATCTCGCCCATGTCCCTCATCTTCTGATAGTCTTCTTCGTAGTTGTTAATCTCGTTCTTGATGCCTTCGTGTTGGGCCAGAAGCTTCTCGGCCTCGGCCAGTGTGTTGGGCATGTCCTCGGACGCGATGGCCGTCTGCGTTCGGGAAAGCCAGGACTGGAAATCGTCCAGCTCTCGGAGGAACTGCTGCAGCTTGCTGGCTTCCCCGAGAGACGCTTCACGGTTTCGTAGGGTTTCCTTCATCTCCTCCCAGACGGCGGTGATCTCGGCCAGCCGTCCCGTGATGGCTTTGGCCTGGTCGGGGTGTTCGCCGGCCAATCGCTCCGCCTCGCCGCGGAGGTCGCCCAGTTTGGCTTCGATGGCGGCCAGATCGCGCTCCATGCCGGTGAGCTTGCGTTGGAGGGCCATGACCCCCGTCAGGTCGTTGCCCAGCTCCTGGGTGGACTCGATGACTTTGGTCTTCTCGCGGATCCAGGATTTGGTCTCGTTACAGTCCAGGTGGTAGTTCTGCACACCCAAAGCCGAGTTGAGGGACTCTTTCTTCTGGTCCACCAAGTCGCGGAATTGACTCCATCTGTGGAAAAGCATCAAGCTCCAGTTTACCAGTTTTAAGAGCTAGTTCAGACTTCCTCCACACAATGCATCTAATAAAGGGAGTTTACCAGCATGATTGGATGGTTAAGCTAGTTACACTGTGTTCAATAAGAAATGCCAAGGTCATAGATTCAGTCTCCAGAAACACAGATAACTGATCACATGTATATTTTGAGAGTACCATTTTATTTAAGAAGCCCAGTGGGTAAAACAGAATCTATCACGTTAACACGACTGATTGAAATATGGCTTAGTCCAATTATATAAAACATTTGAAAATAAATAAACGAAGACTGATGAAAAATATTTCTGTCATTTAAAATAATATAAAAATTATTATTATTATTATTATTATTATTATATATTTTTTTAAATGCCTGATTTTTTTATTTTACAATGAAGTATTTCGATAGTAATTCTTATTTCGTTTTTTTTTTTTTTTACAGGATTTGTTTTTATTTATTTTTATTTAGTAAACCAAAAATGCAATGCAATACTACAGTTATCAAAAAAATGGTTTGAAAATGAAATAAGACAGTCAAAAATATTAGTACTGCAATTAAAAAATAAAACAATAACAGTGATCCTTATTTTAATTATTTTTCATAAACAAAATGTTTTTATATAACAGTGATTCAGTAATCCATGTTTGTTATTTTAAAAAATTGCATTTGTTTTTTGGTTTTGTGCATTATTATTTTACACGTGTTTTTAAATATTTTATTTATGCACATTATTTTTCGATCTGTGACTGCAATACATTTGGCGGGAAAATAATCCCATAAGTGTCTAGCAACATGTTCTGGTGACCAGCTATACTAGTACTTCCAGCAGGTATTTGTGCTTTCTACACAGAGCTTAAAAATACATTTGTCTCCAGCAGAGGATGCTATGACTTGCCTGGTGTTGAGTTTGTCTTGTTGGGTTTTGATGTCTTTCTCGCTCGGGTGTCCGCTGTGAATGAGCTGCCTGGCGATCTGATTGACAACGGCCACGCGTGACGCCTGGTTATTCATTTCAGGCTCCAGACTCTCAAACCTGGAGGGTAATTAAACATTTCATCAAACAATCAGCAGTCCTGAAGAATCATGTTTTACAATCAGGGCCAATTTGTCCTTGAGAAAAGGAGAATGTGATACCTGGCCACACTAGAGTGAGTTCAATCTGTTATCGAGCTCAGATGATCATTTGTTCTGCTGTTCTCCAGCAGCGTGAGTCAGCATGAACAGCTGTAGCGGTAAACAATCCTAATAACGTTGGCTTGAAAAAGCCAAAATTATACTACTTAAATGTATTAGTCATTATTATTTTTCTTCAAGCTACATCCACCCAACTGGTCTCAGACCTTCAGACTCCTGAACACCCTAGAAACCTTCTAGAAGCAACACAGAACACACTAATAACCATCTTGCAACATCCTTGCAAGAACCAACCCAGCAATCCGTTTATCTGAGAGGCTGCATGAACTTAAAAACGTAAAAATGTGTAAAATTCCTTAATTTAAAAATGCATAAAAATGTACATCCCACTTAAAATTGCTCCACACGTTTAAAACTACCATTTAAAGCTTTTTAAACTACCTAAAACTTAAAAAAAAAAAGACTTCAAAATCTATTAAGCTACTTCAAAATTAACATTTATTCTGAATGCACATATTTAAACTTTCAAACTCAAAACTGCTTCAAGCTTTTAAAACTATTTCAAATTGAAAACGTTACATTATTAAAACTTATTCAAACCTAAAACGTTTTCAAAATATACGTCTTTTTTTAAAGCTACTTCAAACTTAAAATTGGTTCTTAGTGCATACTGATACTTTCAAACTTAAAACTGCTTCAAGCTTTTAAAACTACATTTAAATTAAAACTGCTTTAAATTAAAAAATTTTAAAACGGTCAAACTTAAAATGCCTCCAAACCGTGAATTTTTTAAAACTACTTCAAACTACAAACTTCTTCATGCTTCAGACTTTTCAAATTAAATCAAACTCAAAACTGCTTAAAGCTTTTAAAACTACTTTTAACTTAAAACTGCTTTAAATTTAAGTTTTTAAAAACGGTCAAACTTAAAATGCCTCCACACCGTGAATTTTTTTAAACTATTTCAAACTACAAACTTCTTCATGCTTCAGACTTTTCAAATTAAATGAAACTCAAAACTGCTTAAAGCTTTTAAAACTACTTTAAACTTAAAACTGCTTTAAATGAAAGATTTTAAAATACTTCAAATTTAAAACTGCTATCAACCTTTAAAAACCATGTAAAAATGAAAACACCTTTAAACCTTGCAGTTTTAAAACTAATTCAAACTTCAAACATCAAGCTTTTTTAAACTACAATGGCGTTTTTTATTGCCATGTTGAAAAAAAAATCTAAAGTTATGAGATTAGTCGTAATATTTTGCTAATAAAGTCAAAATTATGAGAATAAAGTCGTAGTAGGCCTACTACGAGATTAAATTGGAAATAATATGAGAATAAAGTCTAAATGTTTTGAGAATAAAGTAATCGAAACATTTCAACTTTATTCTCGTAATATTTAGACTTTATTCTTGTAATCTTAGATTAAATTCTTTTTTCAACGTGGCACTAAAATGGCGTCGTAGTAAACTACTTAGAATTTAAGACCTTTTCGAATAATACAACCTTTTAAAACTATTTCAGACTTAAAAATACAAAAATTCTTCAAACTTAAAAACTGCTTCAAAGTTCTAGCTTTATAAAGCACTTGAAACTCATTCAAACCTTGCTTTTTAAAACTGCTTCAAAATGTAAGTTTTTTAAATGATATCAAACTTAAAACTCCTTCAAGCTTCTAAAACGACTTTTTTAGATTCAAGTTTTTAAAGATAATTAAAATGTAACATTAGAATGTAATTTAATTTAACAACTTTGTTAAACATTTAAAACTGACGCAAATCAAGCAATAGCTCAAAAACGGCAAAAAGTTAGTTAAATTTGCATGCCACAAATCTCAACTAATTGGCACAAGCCTGTAATAAATATGACCACAAATACACAGCCTTGACCTCTCACCTGTGTTGAATGACCTCCAGGTCCTCCAGTTTCTCTGGGATCTCCATGCTGTTGAGCCACTGCTCCTTCTCGTCAATCCAGTGCTCACACGCGTCCGCCTCGCTGAACATCTTATAGAGCGCCAGGGCGTCCTGCAGGGCCTGTTTCCTCAGTCTGCTGAGCTCGGAGACTTCCTTATAGCGCTCCTCGATGCCTGCTAGCCGCTCGTTGACGTTGGCAGCCTGCACCTGTTCGGGAGGAAGGGACTGGGCCTGTTCGTGAAGAGCGTCGATCACCGAGCGATAACTAGCGACCTCGGCCGAGGCGTCTTTGTGTTTCTTGACCAAAGCTTGAGTGGAGAATTCATCATGGCCGACGTCAGCGGTGGAGACGATTCGAAGCGCGTCTAAAGTCCAGGCGTCGACGTCATCCGCATCGGCCTGGAACTGGTGAAGGCTGCAAGCCTCTTCAAGGCGCATTTTCCTCACCGCAGCCAGCTGTTCCAGAGCGGCCCATTGGGCCTGGACGTCAGCGATGCGTTCGCGAATCTTATCTTCGGCAAAGTGCCCAGAATCCGCCATGGCTTGACCTTCACGCACCGTGTGCTGGAGGTGACCGGAGCGGCCGCTCATTTCATCTTCAAGAGCACGGTGTTGACTCAAAAGACGCACGGCGCCTGTCAGATCCTTACCGCAGTCGTCCGAAGACAGGATCTGCTCTTTCTCCCGAATCCAGCCCTCCTCCTCCGCCATCTCCCAGAAGAACTTCCAGAGTCGGCGGGACTCTTCCAGACGAGCGCGGCGCTCCGCTGCCAGCTGGGTCAGCTCCTGATAGCAGAACTCCATGTGTGCCACACGGTCACGGATGACCTGAGGGTCACAGGGTTTGTAGCCTGCTTCGAAACAGAGAACATATAAAACATTAAAGAAGCAAGAAACTAGGGCTGGGTGATAAGGCCCAAAAATGATATCGATATCGATAGTAATCACGATAAATGTCAAATCTTTATTAAGTTTAAAGCTAGATTCTTACTCCAAAGTTAAAGGTGTTGAAACCAGACTGTTAATTTTTTCTAAACAAAATAAATATCTTACTAGAAAAATTAATTTCTTAGTTTATGCATGTTCCAATGAGTTCAAATCAAGAAAAGGGTTTGCGTTAGCTGATAATATTAATGATAATTTTACTGTTTTTGTCTTTTAGCAATGCACATTTGGTAGTAGTAGTAGAAATGTTTTTTTCATTATCAAAAACTTTTAGCAACCTAATTTTAATCTGGTAAAAATGCAATTAATCTTTTTCTTTTTAATTGGTCTTCCATAGTATAATACATTTATTATACGGCAGAGTTTAAAACACACATAGCACCTCAATAGTATAGTAAACATTTAACTAAGTAACTTTGGTTTTTAGGTATTTTTAAAAAACAGTAATCTAAAGACATTCAGTATAAATGCTATAGCGTAATCACAAAAAAAATACTTTTAATTATATTCAATTACTCTTTTAATAATATAATAAAATTTGACATGAATAGTGCATATATATATATATATATATAAATATAAAATATTAATAGAAATGTATAACAACAAAATTAATCATAAATACTGAAATATAAATAAACAGGCTTAAATTATAGATAACTAAATAAATAAACTGAAAACATAAAAGTAAAAATATTAATTAAATACTATAACAATACATTAAAGCTGATGTCAGGAACTAATCTTGTAATGCAGACTTTTAAACCATTTAATTCTGTATATGTGCGCTAATAAAAAGCAGCTCAAATGCGGTTTGGACTTCATTTGCAGCATAACCAGGGAAATTTATATTCACTATAAAAATGTTCATGACTTTTCCACAATTTATTAGTTTTCCTGGCCTGCGAATCAGAGGTTTAAAACTCCCCGTTATTTCCAGCTTCTTCATGAACGTGGGAACCTTGAGAAACCCAAACCTGGACCAGCTCTGCATGCTTCCTCGAAATAAAAACACCACTTTTACTGAATCATGAACTCTGGACTGCACAGAACTAGTCTGAACAGACTGAGCCCGGTCGAACTGTTTGATATAGTTATTCTGAAAGAAAGAATGAGTCAGTATCTGAAGGAATAAAGACTAAGGAGCTCTCCTTACCCTCCTCATCCACGGCGAACTTCTGTGCGTTGGCGTTGACGGCCTTGACGCGGTCGGCCTGTATGCCGATGTCTGCCTCCACCAGAGCGTGCTTCTGCAGCAGATCCTCTACTCCCAACAGATGCTTCCCGTAATCCTGAGACAGCAGCAGCATCTGCAGAGGACAGGAGACCAGATCAGGACATCCAACATACAGCTGATGCATTCGTCTCGTCTGATACTGAAGCTTGGCACTGTGAGCCCCAAATTCTGGCGGCTCTAATGATGCATCGATTGTCATGTTCTTCAAGTCACTGTATATCTCTGTCATATGGATATCAATGTTCCATCAAAAGAAGAAACTTTAATTTTCTGTAAAGCTGCTTTGCAAGGATTTGCATTGTGAAAAGCACTATACAACTAAGCTTCAATAATATATTTTCAATAGGTCAGAGGTGCATTTAAAATTTAAGTTTGTTGGGCTCAGTGTTATTGAGATACTCTTTCGCTTTTAGAATTAATTTGGTTTTAATTTTCAGTTCAGATTTTTTGTAAATTTGTAGTTCATTTTTCTTAGTATTTTACGTCTATGTAGCTTTCGCTCATTTTCAGTTCAGGTTTAGTTATGTCATAGTATGTCAGGATAAAGTAAATGAAAGAAAGAAATGTTGTCTTGGCAATTAGCAAAAATAAATACGTTTTAAGATTTATTTTTTTATTTCATCAATTCATTAAAATGTATTTTTCCTCTAGTAACGAAAATAGTTTTATGGATTTACTTTAACTTAATAACCCTGAGGATTCAACGTCAGGATGTGTATTTATTGTTAACTAATTGTCAAATTGAAGCTAAAACTATTAAAAAAGTGGTTCGTTCATTAAAATAAGCCTGAAATATAACACTGAAAAAAAAAATTGAAGCATGAACTTAAAGTGTATTAAACCGAAATAATATATATATATATATATATATATATATATATATATATATATATATATATATATATATATATATATATATATTTCTTGTATTTCTTTTTTTTGCACAACCTAATTTAAAAATGAAAAAGATATATATCGAGGGAGAATAATTAATTAGTTTTACAATTATGATTATTATTATTGCAAAAACAGAAGTGCATCTATAAGACCCACAAACATATAGAGCATCCTCAATCTAAGCAAATATTAGGGTTAAAAAAAAAAAACACCTTTAAACATAATAATTTAGCTGAACAATTTTTACCTGCTTCTATTGCTAGAATACATTTTTAAATCTCTGTGATTACTCTGCATCACAGCTTTTAACCCTTCCAGCTCCCTCTCCTTCCTCCACCCCTCGTCTTCCTCGCTCACCTTCATCTCGTCCATCCAGTCCATGATGTAGAGCATCTCCTGGAAGACGCGCTGCAGGCCGAGGTTCATCTCCAGCCGCTGTCTGCGGGCCTTGAGCAGCTCCAGCAGATACTCCCACAGACGCAGAACGTTGTCTTTACGCGCCGTGATGCGCTTGATGTCGTGATAGTTCTCCGTCTCCAGCTCTCTGGCCACGGCCACCACCGCCTGCACGCGCTCCTCGTACGCTGCGATGTCCGTCTCGATGGCTTCGTGCTTTTTGGTAGCTGCCTCGACCGCCTGGAGGTCGAATCCGAAATTGTCCTGCAGAAAAAAATTTGAAAGTTTAGAAAATAAACATGTGAAAGAAATTAGTTTTACTTGTTTGAACCTTCTAGGACATTTTTTTTTTTACTTTTTTATTTTTTGTTAATTCATTCAAATTTTTGAGATTTTCAGATATGGAATGTAAAAAAATAAAAAAATTATATATATATATATATATATATATATATATATATATATATATATATATATATATATATATATATATATCAAAAATCATAACTAATAATAAATAAAACAATATAAATAATATATATATTTTTTTAATATATTATACATATCTTTCGTAACAGTTCATAAATATTGTTCAGTTATTGTTTATATGTATGTTTGGTGGAACTAGAGATTTTTTTCTGGCAAAATTATGAACAGTGCTCATTTAGAGATTTATATATAATATATTTTCATATAATAATAGTAATGATAATAATAATAGATAGATAGATAAACTAATATATCAATAACATAACTGTATGAATAATAGCAATCATTTATTATAAATATGAAAATCAAAAATACAAGCTAAATAAATATTACAACAATGGTTTAAAAGATAAATAAATATTTAGTCGCAAAATTATGAAAAATATTAAAGACTGTTTTCATAAAAAAGAAGATTATAAATAAAAATGTAAATACTATTCATTCAAAATAAGTAAGAACAATATTTAAGATATGAATAAACAATTTTTTTTTATATATTGTAAGGGAACTGCGAAGGCATAAATTATAAAATGTGCGTTTTGTGTCATTTGAATGTTGACCACCAGAGGTCAGAAAATAGGATTAAATCCTGGCAGAGCTGTTTCCCACAATGCAGTGGTGTGAGATGAACCTGTGAGACGAGGCGCTGGTTCTCGCTCAGCCAGGTCTCTCTCATGGCAGCCTTGCGGTCGAAGCGTCTGGCGAGCTGCTCCAGCTTCTCCTGTCGAATCAGCTCGGTCCTCAGCGCCAGCTCACGCTCGTGCTCGGCCTTCTCCAGACGCTCCCACGCCTGCGACAACAACACAGCTCCAGCTTCACATCCAACACATTACACCGACACACCTCGCAATCACACCACAGCTAACAAATACACTTAGAATAATTCATGACAACATATCAATACAATTAAGAAAGGAAATAAACAGTTATATATATATATATATATATATATGTGTTATAAATAAATTCTATGCATTTAGTGCAGTCAATTGATTAATTGTGATTAATCACATCCAAAATAAAAAAATTGTTCGTGCAATTTATATGTGTGTACTGTTTATATTAAGAATGTATAAATAAATACACATATATACATATTTGAAATATATCAACTTTTTTTGTAAATATATACATACACGTGTGCGTGTGTGTGTATTAAATATAAACACAAACACACACACACATATTTATATTACATATTTAAATAATATATAAAAATATATTTATTTTGCATCTAATTGCAAAAAATACTGTGATTGCACCATATTTCTAACCTCACAAAATACATCAAAATAAGGAAAAATCCAAGGTAATAATATTTATTTTTATGTAGATAAATAATTAATCCTAGCCAGTTCAAACACAATTTGCAGCTTAAAAATAAAATTACAATAAACAATAATAATAAAATACTTTTTTGTAAATAAACTAGTACTATTCAATGATTAATCACATCCAAAATTAAAGTTTTTGTTTACATAATATATGATGTATTAACAATATTATGTAGTTATAAACACACACACATACAGTTTATATTTAGAAAATATTAATATGTATATACATTTATATATTTATATTATTATATTTTATGTTATAGATGAATATATTTAATATATAAACAGCATATTTTTCTTTAATGTGTACATGCATGTGTTTGAATTTATATATTAATTTATATATTAATTTATAAATATGTACATGCATGTGTTTGAATTTATGTATACACATAATAAATATACACAGTACACACTCATATAAAATGTAAACAAAAACCTTTATTTTGAAAGCGATTGATCGTGACACTAAAACAACCGTATGAATACATAAAGTAAATGTCTAAATATAAAATAGTGTAATTATTAAACACACTGGTGTTGTATCGTAGTATTACCCTTGCAATATGCATCAAAGGAAGATCATTTATTCATAAGCGACACTGAAAACCCCACATGCAGCTCCTAAATGCAAATGAGGTCGTTCTCACCTTGTTGATGTCTGAGATGAGTTTGCCCTCTCGAGGCATGTACACTTTCTGGTTGTTGGCCCTCATCTTGCTCTGGATGGTGAACAGAAGCACTTCCAGGTTGCCTTTCTCAGTGAATCTGTGGCGAAAGAGTTGAAAGTGAAATCCAGGCGTGTTATAATGTGTTGTGTTTCCGGCGGACACTCACTTGGGTGGTTTCTCTACGGTCCTGTAAGTGTTGAAGGCCTGGAGCTGCTGCTGGACTCCGACCAGAGAGTTTGCAAACTTGCGGTTGTTGAGGATGATGATGGTCTGCTCAATCCACTCCAGCAGATCAGACGCCAGAGATTCATATTTCTCGATCATCTTCTCCGTCTCGATGGCGTTGTCCAGCACCTAGTTAAGACCAACAGATCTAATTTCCCAAAGGAGATACAAGCTGCATTGCAGCTAAACAGCAGGTAAAGATCAAGCTTTAGGTCATTTACTGACATTTTACCACATCTTTAGTTGAATGCACACAAGAATTACTACATAATGAGGCATACCGTGTGGCTATAACTTGTTCAAAATATGCAACAAAGACTAAACCTATTACAGTTCAGAAAGTAAACAGATGAAAGAGATGATTTCATGTTTTAAAATCAACTTATCAATAATTAATTAAATAATGTATTTATTTTAATAGCAACATTTCAATGAAAAAGTACAATTTCATAAATTTAATTATTCCTATTAAAATAAACAAACATTGTGCAGACTGAAATAATTAACAGATTTAATATTCTAAGATTTGCATGTATAGTATGTACATATTAAGATGAGAATTCTGTTTCTAATAATTTTTTTATTTATTCGTTTAAATTTAAAATTTATTTAAACTAAATATTTAAACTTAATTTACAAAAATATTTAATAAAACTTACAAAACTGATAAACAATGAATAAATAAAACGCATAAGACTGAAATAAACTTGCTTTGTGAGATATTTATTAATAAACAAATGTAAGACAAAAGACCAGTTGAAATTATGTAATTACATTTTAAATAAGAATTATTGAGGTATTTATTTCTTATTTATTAATTAAATGTTTTATTTCATAATGATTTATGTTATTTTTAGGGATACACAATATATCGGCCACCATATCGGTTTCAGCCGATATATATTTATTTTAATGTTCTCGTTATCGAACCGATAAGAAAAGATTCTTTACACGCAAGTAATGCTGTCTAGGGACTTGTTTGCATTATTTTTAATATTTGTGAGGCTGCTTTGTGTTTGATTATGTTGGAGTGTTTAATGGCTTTTAATGGTGAGATTTTATTTTTTTTGTAATCAGGCTCTCAAAAATTATATACAAATTTGGATTTAGATTTATCGGCCAAAATATCGGTTATCGGCTTTCATATATAAAGTATTATCGGTATCTGTATCGCCAAAATTATCATATTGGCGCATCCCTATCCTTATTTTAATAGCATTATTCAACTTAACTGATAAATAAATAGCGTGCATTAATGCTCTTTCATAGGAAACATAATTTTCTAGTCTTTTGCAGACTCTTTGCAGACCTTTCCGATGCGTTTGCCCTCCACCTTCAGTGCCTTCATCTTGGAGAAATAATGGTAGTATGTGACGACATAAGTGATGACAGATTTCTCATCGGGATGGTCAACGCTGATATCTGCAACAAAAGACAGTGTGTTATCATCTATCTTGAGGAGTTACAGTGATGCAGACGCAGTGAGAGCTCTTACCTTCGGGGTCCAGGAGTTTGGTGAGCCCCAGATGTTGCTCTGCCAGGTTGAAGGCGTTCTGCAGGTTGTAGTGAGCGTTGGACTTCTTCAGTTTGTCGAAATCAATCAGGTCTGGCCTGGACACATTGCAAGCATTGAGAATGAAGCACATTGAGTCTTACAGGAAACTAATCTTGGACTGAAATCAGTACCTGTGTTTGTGAATGAGGGCGTTGAAAGCCATGCCGTCACGCCAGCTGGTGGTGAAGTTGTGGATGTTGACGTTGGGATAGCTGTGAAACACAAAGCAGAGCGGTCAGATATCAAGGACTCGGACACGTTTGTGTCTTTATTCTGGACGTCCACTCACCCTGCGGTCTTCATCTGGCACCACAGGAGCAGCGCGTCCTTGGCCGAGCGCTTCTCTTTATTGTCTTCGGTCTCTACGCTGATGTCTTGGATCTGTAAACATAATGGACTTTTTGGGCATTGCTTTGACTATAGCGTGATGGACATTTAATGCTATGTGATGTTATTAGGGCGGAGGTTTTCATACAGTAACAATAATAACAGGATTTAGATTTTTTGTTTGTTAAAAATCTATTTAAAAGTTAGAATTAAATAAATACATAAATGTAAATAAATCATACATCCAATAGTAGAGTACTATAGCAAGTAGGAACAAAGTATAGAAACAAAATATGTTTGAAATAAAAAAACTATAACTATACTATACTGTACTATAGTAGGTATAAAAATTTTACAATGTAAAGTAATTTAAACTGAATATTTTTCAATTTTTTTCTTTTTTTTATAAAAGTTAAAAAATCCAAAAATGTTTAAATAATTTTTTTGATTTTTATTATTTAAATAAATAAATAAATATAAATATATATAAATAAATATATATATATATATATATATATATATATATATATATATATATATATATATATATATAACAATAAATCTAACGGTACAGTACAATAGTAAGTAAAAAGAATAAAATACTTTTAAGTAAACATACATACAGCACTTTCACTTTTTACTTTCAGTACAGCATTATACAAAGTAGGAAAATAAGCGTTAAATTGTAAACAAATATAAACCAAATATTTTCTGTTTTCTATTAACTAATTAATGTGATTCAAATTCATTTGTCCATTAATGTCCCTCACATGCTGATGATCACATCTGAGGGGTCTATGGTATCCAGAAGATGCTTTACCTGGAAGCGGAGGATGATGGTCCAGATGAGTCCGAGCGTGAGGCGGTGGTTTCCGTCCACGATATCATGTGACCCCATGTTCTCCAGATGCACGCGCTGCTCCTTGAGGAACTGCAGGGCCTTGTCCACGTTCTCCAGACAGTGGATTCGCATGCGGCCCTTCGTCGGCTTGGGCTGCGCACAGATCAGAACATGTGTGTGGATTATACTGCTTTATAACATGCATGCATGCTCATTTCCTAATGCATTCTTATCTGAGCACGGTAAGGGTTAATATTGATATCCATTGCATGCAGAAACCAGTAACTGGAGCCGTCAGACTCAGCACAGCACGACCTGCAGACAGGTTCAGCGGCTATTTTTCTTTCTGACACATTTGGGGAAGGAAAGAAGGTCTCACAGGAAAAGCTGTGTGTCAAATGATACGATATATTCAACGCCTCAGGAGGGAACGTGCTATTTTTTACATTAAGGCCGAGTGAAGAAGACCAGAGTCACCACAGTTCTTCAGAACTCTTTAAAATAACTTTGCACGTAGGGATATGCATGAACTTTCCTGGAGCTCTTATGTTTTTAGGTCACGTAGAGATGGGTAATGAGTAAGCGGGTTGTAAAACAGCGTTGTGCTTCGGGTGATGTTTCTGAGGAGACTCTGAACTGAGGAGTGGCTGCTCTGCACGTCTGGAGAAAGCTGCATGTAGTATATACAGTAGCTTACATGTCCCTGGAGTAGTTTGTGTCCCTGGAGCACAAAACCAGTCGTTGAGATTTAAACATCATCTGAAAGCTGAATAAATCATCTCTCCATTGATATATGGTTTGTTAGGATCAGACAATATTTGTCTGAGATGCAACTGTTTGAAAATCTGGAATCTGAGGGATGCACAAAAATCTAAATATTGAGAAAATCATCTTTAAAGTTGTTCAAATGCATATAACTAAGTTTTGACATATTTACACTAGAAAATGTACAAAATATCTCTATGCATCATGATTTTTACTTAATATCCTAATGATTTTTGGCATAAAAGAAAATTAATTAATAATTTTGACCATTACAATGTATTTTTGGCTATTGGTACAAATATACCCCAGAGACTTAAGACTGTTTTTGTGCTCCAGAGTCATATTTAAATAATATCTAGAAAGCTTGAGTAAAGAAATATTTTGTAGTAACTGTAGTAATAAGAAGTTTAAGAAGAAATAGAAGAAATAATACAACAATAAATAAATACAAATGTATATTATGTGTTTTAAAAAAAACGTTAAATGAACAAATATGTAAATATAAAAAAAATGAAAATTGTATTTAAATAATATATATTTATTGCCACTGTTATCTGATAATAAATTATTTTATACGTAAGTTTTCACTATATTTTTTGATTTCTAAATGGAGTTTTTCTAAATTCTGGAGAAAGCTGCTGTGTGATATAATGGATGAGCTTGAGAGCAGGGGTCGAGCGGCCCGTGTCTCTGGAGGATTGGCTATCCCATCATGCTTAGAGAGACGGCTCAATCAGCAGCTGAACCTCAGCGGACGAGCTTGAGGTGAAGGGACAGCATTTCACTAATGAGATGCAGGACAACGGGGCAGAACGAGAGGTGCACATCCATCCTCCCTCTGAGAGCGGGTGAGAGGACCACACACACACACACACACACACACACACACACACACACACTGCAGAGACTGCGGTGCAAGGCATGACTTCAGCAGTTTTCTATTGGGCGGATGCATCAGAAAAGCCTTTCTGTAAAAGAAAGAGTGACTGTCTGATTAACCAATCACACGATCAGATCACAGATGAAAGCTCAGAGCCACGGGCATCTATCTAAAAATATTTCTTATCAAAAACTATTATTTTTTATCATTTATATATATATATATATATATATATATATATATATATATATATATATATATATATGACAACATTATTTATTAAAATTATGTATATTATAATATATATATATATATATATATATATATATATATATATATATATATATATATATATATATATATATAAATGATTTTTATTAAACATTTTGCACTATGCATATTTACAAAACTCCCGAACTGACTAAAATGATTCGCGAACCCGCTCCGAACTCCCGAACTGATTCAAATGATTCGCGATCCCCAAACTGACTCAAATGATTCGCGAACCCGCTTTGAACTCCCGAAGTGATTCAAATGATTCGCGATCCCCAAACTGACTCAAATGATTCGCGATCCCGCTACGAACTCCCGAACTGATTCAAATGATTCGCGATCCCGAACTGACTCAAATGATCCGCGATCCCGCTACGAACTCCCGAACTGATTCAAATGATTCGCGATCCCGAACTGACTCAAATGATCCGCGATCCCGCTACGAACTCCCGAACTGATTCAAATGATTCGCGATCCCGAACTGACTCAAATGATCCGCGATCCCGCTACGAACTCCCGAACTGATTCAAATGATTCGCGATCCCGAACTGACTCAAATGATTCGAACCAGCTACGAACTCCCGATAAGACTCAAATGATTCGCGAAGCCACTCCGAACCTTCGAACTGATTCAAATGATTCGCGATCCCGAACTGACTCAAATGAGAGCTATATTTGGAAGTGGCGGTACTGAGTAGGGGTGCGTACCGGCCCACTTAAAGCACTGATTAGATACATTTTTAGAAACTGCTGTATAGCATTTTATGCAATATTTATCTAATAAATAAATATAATTATATTTTTTAAATAAATAACAATTCCTAATTTGAATGTATTTATACAAACACATTTTAGTTAAATATGTTAAATTGTTAAATGCTTATAAAATAAATGTTAATAAAACGTATATGTATATAAAATTTGTTATTGATACAAAACAAAATCATTGTCTTTATCTATCTATCTATCTATCTATCTATCTATAGTTCTGTTTGTTTTGTTTTGTATGAGAAAAATGTCTGTACGCTATCTTAAAGTTGTATTTTATCATATATTTACATAAACCATCCATTACCTAAAAAAAAAAAAAAAAAAAATGGACTGAATTAAAAAGGTGCTGCTAACATGCTTTATGCAAAGCTTGAGGTTTCTCTTTTGTTCATAATCGAGCATATATTTGCGATGAATCAGGGTTGTGTTTGGATGCTTGAACTTGCTGTATCTGTGCAGACAAGTCCTGACAAAACAGCCTTTCAAAGCCATGGACAGATTCACTGTCTGCCAGATGAATTATGGCCACAGAATAGTTTGATTAAACAGATAAAGGGGGAGGTACTGACACACTTGAGGGAAATTTATGAGTGTGTTATTTTTCAGTAAATGGTTGCTATAGTAAGTGAAATGGAGCACGAACACAGATCACAGTCAGTGCTGGTATTGATGCATTCTGGGTAAAGGTTTCTTCCTCTGGACTTGCCCGAAGCGCTTGTGTAAACCAATCTAGACGGGCCGCTTGATAGGGTTTGAAACACAAGCTCCACTTCGACTGCTTGCCAAAACCAGCCACGACTGTACTGAGTCAGTGCAAGAGAAAAGAGAGAGGAAGCACGAGAGAGAGATCACTGACACAGCTCAGTTTAGGATGTGACTCGTGGCCTCGGAGAAGAAGAAGGAGGCATCTCCTCTGTTCCTCACTGACCAGTGATCTTATCGTCAACCTTGAGAGATAGTGAAAGCATGTGTGAACATAAACACTGCGCTCACACATGGGGCTCCTTCACACACACACACACACACACACACACACACACACACACACACACTCACACTCACACGCACACCCACTCACACACACACACACACACACTCACACTCACTCACACACACACACACACTCACACACACACACAAACACACACAGACACACACACACACGCAAACACACACACACGCAAACACACACACACACACAAACACACACATACACACACACTCACACATTCACTCTCTATGGAGGTAAATCGTTACCATAACTTGAGCGGTTGAAAATCTGAATTTGAGAACTTTTCATATCTTTATACAAAAATCTATTGAATAATTTTCTTTATGCAAAATCTATTGTTGTATTTTAATTTTGTTATGAAATATGATCTGGGCATGAGCTTCATCCTTCTCGTTATCTTTATGTCTGTTGTGATCGGATCGCAGATTGCACACACTTCCCATCTGTGCTTCTGTAAGCAGACGTCATGAGTAATGCACTCCTAAAGCTGGAGTTTCAACGGCCTATTTTCTCCAAAGCTTGTGCTTGCTGGACAGGAAAGAGCCATTTCAGGCAATTATCTGACTCACATGGGTCAATCAGAGTGAAAGCAAAACCACTGGGGTCGTGAAACCAAACACAGTTATCTGAGCGACGGATCTGACTCACACTAAACAGACATCACAATAACACACGCCCAAATATGGGCAGTGCCCCGCCCCCTGCCGATGACATCATCAGCCCGACTCACCAGTCTCTCTCCGGACAGAACCTCCAGCAGCTTGATGAGCATCCGTCCGTCGCGCAGGTCCATGTAGAGATCCGTGATCCGACAGGACACGCGCGCCAGGTGTGAGTTCACCCATTTGGTGAAGGTCTTCTTCTGCACGGCCTCTCGCTCGTCTGCAGGAACACAATACAGAAATGAACTCTCAATAGCAATGCGTTCTACTACAGTTCCCACTTAATTGTTGGAAAATCGCTCATGCAGCAACAGCAATATTATGAACTACAACAAGGATCAAAAGTGAATTAATAGTATCATAAATACTATTTTTAATGCTTTTAGAATGATAAAAAATAATACTAATATAAGAAAAAATATAATAAAATATAATTTTAATACTTTTAGAATAATAATACATTTACTTAGGCCGATCGAAAACCATTTATTTAATAAAAATATATTTTAATAAAGAATTCTGTAATATAAAAAATAGAATTTAAATAAAATGCTATTTTAATACTTTTAGAAAAGTAATTAAAATTTGTTTAAAATTTTGTATTTTAATACAAAATTATTTAACATAATACAATTTCAGTAACTTAATTTGATAAAAACAATTATGACTTAAACTTAGGCCTTTCTAAATTCATTTAATAAAATAAAAATGTTAAAATACAAATAAATTACAAAAAAACAATAGAATTTAAATAATGATTTAAATAAAATACTATTTTAATACATTTATAATAGTAATTAAAATGTGTTTACAATTTTGCATTTTTATACAAAATAGAAATTTCAGAATATATATATTTTTTAAAGATTTCTATACTTCTACAACGATGGATGATTATGATCATAATACAAAATAATAATAATAATAATAATATAATAATACAATAATACAAAATAATAATATAATAATATTATTATTTTATATTATATTATATAATATTATATATTATAGTTTATAATTTTATATATTATATTATAAATAATAATAATATAATACAAAATGATAATACAAAATTATTTTTAATTCATTTTGATTCAAAACTATTTCATATAAATATAATTGTAATACCAATTTAAATAAAATAACCTTTGTGATATATTAAAATAATAAGAAAAATACACTTATCTAAAATGTATTTTAATTTGATTACAAAGGATTTCATATAAAATAATTTAAATAATAATCATTTAAATAAAACTATTCTTAAATAACAAATGATGATAATAATAATAATTTCCCATGATAAACTATTTTAAATAATTTTCCAGGTTGTGTAGTTATTAAACTGTATGGTTATGATTACCAATCAATGTAACAATAATAATAAAAAATAATCATGATTTTCCAACAGATTTCACAGCTGAACTTTGTTGTTTATGTGCAATATTTAGACTGGTATGAACTAGATCTTCTAGATAGAAATGAGGCTGTTGTAATGATCCACAAATATTGCAACATTTCCCCCCAAAAAACACCCAAATACCACCGACTGTTTTTCTATGAGGAACCAAATGGTCTGTGTGAAGCCACACATTCACCCTGAGACCCAGTCCTTCTCCCTGCCAACTCTTCTTCTGGACTTTTAAACCATTCTCCCATAATTCATGAGCGAGCAGACGATTTCGCCACCAATCAAGCGCAGCGAACAATGCGAGGCGGCGCTGTGTTTATTTATGCTCCGCCCCTCGGGTGAGCAGTTCAAATGCAGCTATTTATTTATAATCCTCCCAATTTTCCTGTTATTGCATTCCTGGTCTTCACACAGATGTAAGCGTCTGAATCAATTGTTGCAGCGAGACGACTAAAGAGGACAGGATGAGCGAGGCCAGAGCGAGAGGGAGGAGGAGGAAGGACAAGAATGAGGCGAGAGAGAATGGAGGGAGAGGCCGTGTGACAGTCTGACCCCAAACACAACAAACAGAGGAAGAGCAACATCTGCCCCTCGAGCAGGACACCGGCCAGGAACATCCACAGCTGGAACCGTTTAAAGACCTGCGCCTGACCCCGGGTCAGTCCCACACAAACAGCTGACAAGGAAATGGAATTAAATATGTATAAGGAAACTGATTTAAAAAAAAGAAATTAAATAAAATAAAATAGATATTTAAAAAAAGGCAAATTTAAAAATTAAAACAAACTAAAATAGAATTTTGTATAATGACATTTATTTAAAAAAATTATTACATCAATTAAAATAATAGATTGTTTAGGACAACAAAAAGAAAAATAAATAAATAAAATGTTTAAAAAGAAAAAAGGTACAATTAAAACAAACTAAAATACAATTTTGTATAATGAAATAAATTAAAAAATGACAGCATAAATTTAAATTAATAAATTGTTTAGGAAAACAAAATAAAATTAAATAAATATTTTAAAAGGTAAATTTAAAATTAAAACAAACTTAAATAAAATTTAGCATAATTAAGTTAATATTAAAAAGATGATTGCATAAATGTCAATTAATAAATTGTTTAGGAAACCAAATGAAATAAAACACATATTTGAAAAGGTCGATTTAAAAATTAAAACAAACTAAAATAACATTTTGTATAATGAAATTAATTTAAAAATGACGATTGCATAAATGTAAATTAATCAATTGTTTTGGACAACAAAATGAAATAAAAATAAAATAAATATTCTAAAAAGGCAAATGTAAAAATTTCTACAAACTAAAATAAAAATGTGCATGAATACAAAAAATTATACAATAGGACAATAAATGAAATAAAATATAATAAATAGTTTAAAATTTAAACAAATTTAAAAATTAAAACAAACAGTTACATTTATTTAAAAAAAGAGGATAACAAATGTAAATTAATAAATTGTTTAGGACAATAAATGAAATAAAATAGAATAAATATAAAAAAATTAACTAACTAAAATAAAATTTTGTATAATGAAATTAAATAAATTTAAATTAATAATTTGTTTATGAGAACCATTAAGAATTCTTGCACTGTCTTTATTTTTTATGATAATTAAGCACTTTCCACCTGCTGATGATTACTGTGATGTCATTTTACATGCTTTTACATTTTCACTTTATTACGAAAAATAACAAATTCAATTTCACAATATTGTAATATTTACCATGATAAATGTGTGTACCCGTTATGAAAATAATAAAAAACAATGCAAAATATGTCAGAACACAAAACAAAAACAAAAAATATATAAATATTTTGTATAATGAAAATACATTATAATGAAATATTGAAAATATTTGCATTGTGAAATAATTTTTTTATCATAATTTAATAAAAGATTTTTAGCAGCATTTGCACACATTTTCTCTCCTAGGTGCAAAAATTTGAATTTTACTTTAGAGCTTTTTTTTAAATATAATTACTGTAATTTTCACCAGGATAAATGTGCTTAAATTTTAAATAATGAAAACATTTCTTGGTGCTAACATTTACTTCATTTTCCTCATGCAAAACATTTCCTATATATATATATATACTCCTTTTTGAACTCCTGTGTTCTGAAGCTCATGCAGTGAGTGTGTGAGTGTGAGTGTGTGTGTGTGTGTGTGTGTGTGCGTGTGTGTGTGTGTGTGTGAGTGCATTGTAGACAATGAGAAACACACTTGAACAGCATGTGCAGCACTGATGATTGGTTTTTCCAAAGGCGACAGAACAGCTATGAAAGCAAATCATACATCGAAGCATCGCCTCTCCTGTCAAGCTTCATACACACTCCTACACATCAGACGTCTGAGGGGTTTCTTCCTTTTAAACAATGAGAGACGTCAAATAAGATCTCATTAATATCTCAACTGATTCTCATAGACAGCAAGCTGAGACGTTTCTCTCTAAACTCTTACGGGATGACAACTATACCTGAAGGATTCATAAACCTTCTGAACTGTAAAAGACTGAACTATGAATAACACAATTTTCCTCTGGGTTCAGATGCAAATCACATTTATAAACTTTTCTCAGAATGCATGTTTTTCCTGGACAGGGAACAACGACATATTTCAACACAGTCAGCAGGAAAAACTGAACTTTGGTTCTTTTCTTAGCTTGAACATCTGATGTGAATATATTTTGTATATTGGAAATGCTTTTTAATAAAAATAAAAATAAAAATAAAACTTCAATATAAAATACAAATATTTTATAGAATGAAAATGCATTTTTAATAATAATCGTATTTTTACAATACATTTTTAGGACTATTAATAAATAAATAAATAATAAATTAAATTAAATTAACAATGCATTTTAATAAATCAAATAATTAAAAAACAAGTGCTATAGTATATAATTATTCTTCCGCTAATATAAAATAACATTAAACAAAACAAAAATATTTTGTAACATTAATAAGCATATTTAATTGTTTTATTTAATTATGTTTTTTAGTACCAGTAAGAATGTTTGCACTGTGAAAAAATAAAATAATAATTAACAATGCATTTTAATAAAGTAAATAATTTAAAAAATGAATATTATATAATTACTCTGCTACTAATAAAAATGTTAAATATATTAATAAATTAACAATAAACAATGCATGTTAATAAAATAAACCATTAAAACAATGAGTGCTATATAATTACTCTGTTGCTAATATAAAATAAAATAAATTTTGTAAGACAACTATGCATGTTTTATTATTTTCTTTAAATCATTTTTAGGACCATTAAGAATTTATGCATTGTGACAAAACAAATAAAATAAAATGACAATTAACAATGCATTTTAATAAAATAAATAATTAAAAAATGAATATTATATAATTATTCTGTGCCTAATAAAAATGTAAAATATTTAGCAAAGATATTTTGTATAACTTATGTATTTTTCATTATTTTTGGGGCCATTAATAATGTTTGCATTGTGACACAATAATTAAAATCAAATACAAATTTAAATGCATTTGAATTATTTTAATTGAAAAAATTGCTCTTTCTTTGCTTGAATGTCTGATTTAAAAAGCTACGTGTCTAAATGTGTAGGAGAAAGACTCAAGACGAACTGTGGCTGCATTGTGAGCCGATAACATCACAACCAATGCCACTGAACACTACAGATTAGCCGGGTCTATGGATCCTCCCAGAGGATTGTGGGTAGGGTAACAATGGCGGCAGTGTTCCTCCCCTCGGCCCGGTAGAAGCAGGAATAAAGCAGCATCTGGACTGAGAGTCAGGTGAACATGAGCCGCTAAATCTGGTTTTAAATGAATGGAGATGTTATGAATTAATCAAACACAGCTCATAACATATCCAGATTGTTTATGCCCTCTTAAAGACCGGGTAGCTTCACTATAAATGGCTATATAATACAGTACTGAAAATAAGAATAATAAAAAAAAAAGATTTATAATAAAATAATTAATTTACTTTTATAAGGAAATTAAAAGTAATTCATTTTTATGACTATTAAAATTTTTGGATTTTGAAGTTATTTTCATGATAATTAATAACATTTTGCAGATGCCTATTTTACTTTTATGTTGCTTTTATTTTTTAAATAATTCTCGATGGCAATTCTTAATACTGTAATTTATGTTATATAATAAAAATATGTAAAATAATTAAAACAATGCAAACATGCTAGGTCCTGAACACGCTTTTGTAAAATAAAATAAAATAGTTTTTTTTCAATCTCGTTATGGATCATCAATATAGTAATTTATACAATATGAATTATAAATATAATTATAAATATATAATAGCTTGAATATAATTGGCTATATAATGCTCCTCTGTAAATTAAATAAAAATATTTTGTATAAAATAAAAAGTTTAAATAACTAAGAAGTCAAATAATTGTTTAGGTGAATGTACAGTAATTTACTGTAACTTATGAAAATAATGAAAACAATGCAAAACAAAAAATATATATATACATTATTTTAATAAAATAAACAAACCATTTTGCATTACATAAATTACCAATTTTAATTAAATTAAATTAAATATTAAATATTTTAATCACCATTATGACATTATTTTCATGATAGCACGTTTTTACTCCCATCACTGTGATGTAATTTGTGAAAATTTCTTAATGGCATTTCTCAACTTTATTCTAAATTCATTAAGCGTAGCTCATCTAACAGTGCAAATACCTGCTAGCTTGAATATAAACTGCAGTTTAATGCTCCGCTGCTAATAACACCTTGAAGCAGAGTGTGAACAAATGTCCTTAGTTAATAAATTAACCGTAAAATGTGATTTAATACATTTTGAGGGCAATGGCAAAGTCACATTCAGTTCAGATAAATCAATACTGCAGTCTGGATGGCGGATCAGGTCAGGAGGTCACATTAGTAACTATTGTGACAGCATATGCATATAAGGTTATTATATATAAACTATTAAATTCAGCTAGGGGTCTGAGAAGGTCTGAGATTGATTAGAACAGTAATAGAGACTCTTGATTTGGGCTGGAGGAACTCAGGTTATGAGAGTTCAGGGATTGTTGATTTATTGGCGTTTCCTGCATCCTCGAAATCTTTGTTTGCTGACCTCAAAACAAACCACTCCCTGCACATCCTGCAACACGCAGATAGCATTGTCTGCGTTTGCAGAGACGTTTAATGCAAAACAATTTAATGCATGGATTTGAGGAATTTACATGTACACGCTACTGATGTTTTTGATGTTTAATGTATTTTGCACACTGATGCCGCATTTATTTGATAAAAAAAATACAGGAAAAATCTGAAATATTATTGCAATTTAAAATAACCATTTCCTATGTGAATATATTGTAAAATGTAATTTATTCCTGTGATGCGAAACAGAATTTTCAGCAGTGTTCAGTGTCACATGATCTTCAGAAATCATTCTGATATGATGATTTAAAAAAGAAGTTACAAAATCAGCATTTATTCGAATTAGAAATCCTTTGTATAATTATAAATGTTGTTACTATTACTTATGTTTAGGTAAAAGTATCAATTTTAAACTTTCTAACAGTAGTGTGTATCTATTATTTAAGTTGATATCAGGTCCATCCAACCCTGAAAGCACACACAAGCAGATATTATCACATATGATTTGGACTCAGTACAGAAGTGTCTGAATGTGAATTCCAATGAGATGAAAAAGTCCCGAGCACAGCATTCTTCCCATCTCTGCTATCACTAAATCTCCTGAAAATGACGCTGGCTCTGGGATCTGGAGTTGCGCAACACGAGTGAAACATTTCAATATGGAAAGCCGATAGGGTCAGAAACGGGGTCAGAGAAAAGTGAGATCAAGTTTTCTCATGAAAGCTTTTCTACTCCGATGCGGATGATTAAAGACGTCCTGAAAACCCAAGACAGCGATGAGAAACGCCGGCTTGGACGGACCAAGAGAGGGAGTCCATGGGTGGCTTCCTCTTCCCCGTCGGATTTATCCACTTCCTGTCGACGGAGCGTCAGCAGAAAGGAATTCCTAAGACTTCCTGTGCGCTGCGGAGCTCTGGCCTCAGCATGAGCTCGAAAATAAACCTACAATTTCAACACTTCTGCTTAAAACCACAACGCGGAGTTGGAGTATTTGAGACGAGGGCAAACATAATAAACTTTCTAACATTTTAGAGCCAGTTTATGCATGCGCTGATGAAAAACACATGCGGCGTAAAACAGGGAACTCATAAAGACAACACTGTGATGTATTTTTGGCAAATATTGTAAGGCAGGGCTTGATTTTATCTATTATTGAAACATGGGTAAAATATATGTTAAAAGTTGTTTCAGAGGAGGAATTCAATTATATATACATTGCATTATAATATAAATGGTATATATAATAAAATATATATTTAAAAAAATAATAATAACAATTTATATATTTCTTATTTTATAAAATGTATACATTTCTTAATTTTATTTTTATTTTTATGTACAAAATATACAAATAAATCAACTATATATTGTATTACATTATATAAGTTATTGGACACAACTCTAGAAGTTACTAGAAAGAAAATTAAATTATAAAAGATACATTCAATTCAATTCAAGTTTATTTGTATAGCGATTTTTATGATACAAATCAACTTTACAGAAAATTTATTTTCTATAATATTTAGTAGTCGTTTATAAGTGTAGTTAATACATCAACTAAGATTTGGGTGGCTTAAAAATGACTATATATATATATATATAGTCATTTGTAAAAAATAAACATGCATATATTTTTTTCCTTTATGTTCATAGATACTCATACATTATATATATATATATATATATATATATATATATATATATATATATATATATAATAAATTGTTATAATATAAATATAAACATGTAAATACATGTTAATATTTTTGAAATATATTATGTATGTGTATTTATATATACATAAATAGACACACACACACACACATAAATTATGCAAACAAAAACTTTTATTTTATATGCAATTAATCATTTGACAGCACTAATAAATATAATAAATAATTTTTCCTTTTCTATATTTATAGTCGATTACAGATATATATAAATAAAAAAATAATAATTTATCAAGATATTTATATTAATCCAGTAATGAAATAACACTTTTGGTTCCTAGCTGCCTCAAAAGTCAGTTTGTGATGACATCATTACATTCACAGAGATGAGCACACGGCTCATAATTTCTTACACTTCTGCCGTTTACTCAAACAGAGGATGCATGTTTATCATGCCTCAATTTAAGTGATGAGATTCCTGCTGTGGCAAGCAGGAAAACTCACAGTTCATCCAGTGTTACAGAGAGACAATGATCAATGCCACGCTCCAGCAGGAACATCACGTCCCCAGATTCACAATCTGTGATGCCAATGATTGCCAGAAATCACTCCAAATCAGCCACTGACAAGATTAGACTCGGGTTAGGATGCTGCCTGAGAAGGGAGCTCCCTATAAAGCTCACTAGGTGAAGTGGTGGAAAAGAGCCATTGATAATGAATCAAACGAGGAGTAAGAGAGTTATTTGTGAAGCGATCACAGATGTGAGAGAGTATCTGATATGAACTCAAACTGTCCTGTTGTTTCAGGTTGACTGGTTTAAACTCCACCTTTAGTTTCAGAGTGACAAGACAAACAGACAGAAGATGTGCACTAGTGCATCACTCCAGATGTCCTGACACACATGCACCAACTAATGAACAAAACAGCAAAATATTTCATTTGCATTTGGGCTTACAACTTGAGTTGCTGATTCTTAAAAAAAAAAAAAAAAAAGCATCAGTGCATGACTTTAATTTACAGCTGATGCCACTTAATATTGCCACTTTTTTTCTAAGAAATACATCACATAATTTAAATAAAATTATGCAAACGTATGTTTCATGTTGACATTGAAGCACCAGTAATACCATTTCCAGTTACTGAAATAATGCTGAAATAAAATAAAATATAAATGAAGAACTTGAACTTCTAGAACTAAATATAATTTATATGTATTCAGATGAAGATGAAATAAAATAAAACAAAATATGAATATTTCCAGAAAAACATGCACTTTAAAAAATTTTTTGAAGTAGTACTATTAAAAAAAATATGTTTTCATTAACTGAAATAAAGCTTAAATAAAATAGAACAAATATTATATGAAAAAGTTCAACTTAAAAATGAAAACCAGGACTAATACTATTAAATATTTTTTTTGTAAAATAAAAATAATAAATAAGAATTATATATATATATACATACACACACACACATACATATACATATATATATATATATATATATACATATACATATATATATATATATATACACACATGTGTGTATGTGTGTGTATATATATATGTGAAACTAAGTCTAAAGTACACGGGAAACATTAATCATCTAAAAAAATGCACGCAACAAAATGAATTAACCTAAAAAAATAATAATAATAATAGCTCATTCAAAACAAATACTATAATAGTATATTAATAATACTCAAATATTTATTTAATGAAATGTTATTTTTGAATGTCTATTTCATCTTTAGGGTGTTGCACAATGACTTTTAAGTGCACGTTCACTCGAGACTGTGATTCTGGGTGGTTTTGTGCATCTTGAAATGCCATGTCAGTGTTTCCTTCATTGCACCAGAGCTGTTGGATCCACTTCCTCTCACGCCGAGGGTGGTGACTCTTACAGCTCTTCTGAGAGAATCGAGATCTGACATCTCACATCCTCACACAGACCCGATCCGTCTCGCTTTCTCTGCCAACAGCCCAACAGAAGGTCATTGAGAAGACCAGACTGAGAGACAGGCGGCCTGGCAGGACAAAAGATCTGCTTCAGCACGCAAGCCTTGAGAAAAACAGCTTACAGTGCTGTCCGCCGAGCGAAATAGCTCCAGATCAGCTGGACGCTCCCTTGCCGTCACTAAACTATCCGTGGAACAGATGCTGCCAGGATCATGTGTTTACACTATTGAAGTCCATCCACTACAGCACAAGCACAAATCCAACAATCTGTCATTTATCTTGGCAGATCTCTAGCATCTAGAGGGATTGAAGAATGCTCTTGTGCAGTGAGCATTGGTTTTTAAAATGCATCGTGAACTTCTGACTTAATTTTAAACCAGTTCACCAAGATGTTACATGTCAGAATGAACTCTATTTGTAATCTACACGGCTTGTTTTCTGTCACAAATATCTAAACACTCTTTAGTCGAGACATGTTTACTTAAGATGCAATAAGATTTAAGATATTAAGTCTTGTTTTCTGAAAAAACTATAAAAAGTAAGTGAGTATGCTTAAAACAAGGACACATGGGTTCAGAAAAGATGTTTAGATATTTACTGAAGAAGAAAACCACAGTGTAAGCGTGAAATATTGAAGCTGAAAGACTAAAATAAACAGTCTTTTCACCGTGTACACGATTCAATTTAAAGTATGTCAAATGTGCAGGGTGGTGACGGAAATACAGTTTATTTCAAAGCGAGCACATTGTTATTTACAAGCCTGAGATGACTGAAACTGAATCACTCAAATCTGTCGAATCACAGGTAAAAGGTCAAGTTTTCATCACTAAGGGCAGGGCGAATCGAAGTTAACGATTAGCCACACACAAACTCAGAAAAGTGTCTGCTAAATGCATGAATGTAATGTAAACAGACTCCCAATTTACAAAAGCTGTATTTCTGCCAATTGATTTCTGTTGAAGCCCAGCAATGCTGACCTCAAACTGGGCTGTGATTCATTAACAACTGATTGATAACTGATATCAAAGTTGCTCATTAAATAGTTTTTATGCTAATCACACTTGTGCAAATCTCATGATGCACACGTGATTCTTCAAATGCATGCTTGGGTTATGAGAAATGATATGCAAAAGCTTGAACTGATCCTCAAACACAACACCAAGCTCTGGTGAAGCATCTGCACTACAGTAACAGCAAACGAGAGCAATGGCGTAAATGTGTGAAATCGCTGAGTGTGTGAAGTGCCAAATGCCTAGCGCACATCTATTGATCGACCAAAATGCAATATCTGAACTGTAAAACCAGTTTGGTGAATGCAATGTAAGCATAAAGTGTTGCACGGTCCATAACATCCATGCATGGAACAATGCAACTGCTTCGTCCAACTATTTAAGCAATGAGTAATAACAAAGCCTTACAAGCACCTAATTTTAAATAAAAACCAACTCAAACGGCTGCACTCATTAGCAATCGCATTTTAAATGCATATGAAGTGGCAGCTTTTAGAAACATGCCACTATCAGTCACATAGTCAGCAGAACAAAACAACCACTCCCACCTTCCCGGGTTTTCCATTGTTGTCTATGACGGCCCATTCAGGGTGAGCTTATTGACCCCCGGGTGATTTTGGGGAAGGGAAGCCAAGCGTTAAGGTAGATCGCTTGCATGAAAAGCATGTACAAAATTGACTTTTTAGTGGGGGAAAGTCTAAGATCCATTCAACTGATCCAGTCTAAAACTCCCAATTCCATCAGACACCAAGATTATGGAGAAGAGTAAAACACAAAACACTCGGTGGATGCATCTACATTCCTAAAAATAAAGTTCCCCCATTGGGTTTTTATAGTGATTCTAAAGAAAGACCAATTTTGGTTCTTAAAAGAATCTTTCAGTGAACCGATCTTAAAAGAACCATATTAAAAACAAATGGAAAGATGGTTTTTGGTTTCCCAAAGAACCCTTTAAATTTCATGGACGATAAAGATTCTTCACTGAACCATAGACACCAATAAAGCCTTTATTTTAAAACGTGTATATAACACAAATCGCAGCTGCTGCGCTGAAGGAAACCCACAAATCTTCTTCCTAACGGTGCTGTAAACAATGCATCCACACTCCCGGATGCATCTTACCTTGCAGCTGCTTGAAACGCCCCTCGAGCTGGTTGTAGTTGAAGGGCATTTGCGCGGGGAAGCTGGGCTCCTGGTAGAAGCCCTCAGGGCCCCCAGACGCCCACTCCAAATCCATGATCCCTGACCGAGAGGGAAACTATTTCCAGATTCCTCCAAGAAACCACAGAATGGGAAGGAACGATGACGGGAAAGAAAGCCAAAATCTCCTTCTCGCAATGGGAGTTATCCAAAAAGCCGAAGGTTTTCGCCCCAGTTTGATGTTCTCAACCAGTCTGTTTTAGAGGGGACAAGCATGCTGCTGTTTGTCTTCCCACTCTGTCCATTCAAAAGCAGCGTCTCCCCCCAACCTCAAGCACACAGACGCCCCTCCTCCTGTCATACAAGGGAGGGGAGACCCTCTAGCTCCAGACCCGCTCTGAATCTGCGGGAGTCAATGGAAGGGTTCTGCGAGACACCTTTAACGGAGCACAAGAGGAGGGCAGAAGTGTTGTAATTTCATCAGCGGCCCAGCCAGTGTGTTTCCAGATGATGTCACCACCTCATTACAATGAAAGAAGAGGAGGAGACGGACCAAACCAAGTCTCCGGAAAGATCGGGGGTGGAGGTTGGGCAGGAAGTCGGCCCATTTCCATGCATTGTTTTTTAGGTCATGCGATAGAAGCAAAGTTGCATTAGAAACGCGGAATGTCCTTCTTGGAATGTCGGACTAAATGCATCCTTCCTAACATCCTTTTAGCAACCCCTAAAGCTTATTTGTGCTCCCCTCCTCCTCCTGTTTTTCCCCTCTGCTGTCCATCTGTTTGCAAGGTGAGGAGACGTTCTGCAATGAATGCAGACTTTGAACTACTTCTCTGAGTTTGGCTATTGAATTGCATTCTGCTGTTAAACAAATATTTGCTAATTCCCACTCAGGAATCTCACACGGCTGTGTCAGGAGTAGTAAACATCCAGAAGATCCAGCTCAAACTTTCCTGACAGCAAACTTCTGCTTTTGTTTCCGCTTCTTAAACATGATAAAAAGCTGGATTGCTTCAAGCCCCACGAAGGTGAATTAAGAGCCACGCTGGATATTTACAGGCGTTTTATGAGAGTACAGCGCAGATATGAAACGCTGCATGAGATGCAGTAAATCAAGCAATAAAAAGTGGTGTGTTTTCTGTCAGCAACAGTTCGCTGGGAAAAAACAAGCATTTGTTCTTGCTAACTGCAGCAATGGGTTTATATTCTTCTGATTTCAACCAAATTTGTTTATTAACATTTTAGAATAATAACAGGCATTCACACTGCATTTTAATTTAGATTTAATACGAATTAAAATGTTTTTTTTTTTATTATTGTTTTTGTAACTTGGTTATGTGCTTTTCTTAATTTAATATATATATATTTATTATTATTATTTTTTATTTTATTTACTTTACTTTTAGTAAAGGTAAATTGTTGCTAGAAGCCAAAAACACTTTTTTTAAAACACTTTCTTTTGCAGTGGCTTAATTTTAGCAATTTTATTAAGAGCTTCTTCTTATTTTATATTAGCTTTCTTTAGCTTTCATCATTTTTTCAGTTATAGTTTTAGTAATTTTAGTAGTTTAATCTTAAATTAACCTGAAGTAGTTAAGTAATTTTGTTATGTGCTTCTGTAATTTTTTTATTTCTCTTTTAAACTATTTTTATAGCTTTCATTTATTTTCATACATTTTTGTACTTCAACATTATATTATAAACATTTATAATTTAATCTTTTTTTGTTTTTTATTTTATTTCAGATTAATTTTCAAAAATCTATTTTTTTTATATAAGTTTAGTCTTAGTTATAGTTACCAATAACAATAGAAACATAATTTTATTTTTTACACTATTCAGATGCATTGGCTACTGTCACTGCTCACCACCAAGAAACAACCCGCCACACCCTAACAACCACTTAGAACACCCTAACAACCACTTAGAACACCCTAACAACCACCCAGAACACCCTAACAACCACTTAGAACACCCTAACAACCACCCAGAACACCCTAGCAACCACCCAGAACACCCTAACAACTACCCAGAACACCCTAACAACCACCCAGAACACCCTGAAAATCACCCAGAACACCCTAACAACCACTTAGAACACCCTAACAACCACTTAGAACACCCTAACAACCACCCAGAAAACCCTAGCAACCACCCAGAACACCCTAACAACCACACAGAACACCCTGAAAATCACCCAGAACACCCTAACAACCACTTAGAACACCGACGAATACTGAGAAGACCCTAACAACCACTTAGAACACCCTAACAACCACTTAGAACACCGACTAATACTGAGAACACCCTAAGAACCACCCAGAACACCCTAACAACCACCCAGAACACCCTAACAAACACTTAGAACACCCTAACAACCACCAACCACACCCTACCAACCACTTAGAACACCCTAACAATCACCCAGAACACCCTAGCAACCACCCAGAACACCCTAACAACTACCCAGAACACCCTAACAACCACCCAGAACACCCTGAAAATCACCCAGAACACCCTAACAAACACTTAGAACACCCTAACAACCACTTAGAACACCGACTAATACTGAGAAGACCCTAACAAACACTTAGAACACCCTAACAACCACTTAGAACACCCTAACAAACACTTAGAACACCCTAACAACCACTTAGAACACCCTAACAAACACTTAGAACACCCTAACAACCACTTAGAACACAGACAAACACTTAGAACACCCTAACAACCACCCAGAACACCCTAACAACCACTTAGAACACCGACTAATACTGAGAACACCCTAACAACCACCCAGAACACCCTAACAAACACTTAGAACACCCTAACAACCACCAACCACACCCTACCAACCACTTAGAACACCCTAACAACCACCCATAACACCCTAACAACCACCCAGAACACCCTAACAACTACCCAGAACACCCTAACAACCACCCAGAACACCCTGAAAATCACCCAGAACACCCTAACAAACACTTAGAACACCCTAACAACCACTTAGAACACCGACTAATACTGAGAAGACCCTAACAAACACTTAGAACACCCTAACAAACACTTAGAACACCCTAACAACCACTTAGAACACCGACTAATACTGAGAAGACCCTAACAAACACTTAGAACACCCTAACAAACACTTAGAACACCCTAACAACCACTTAGAACACCGACTAATACTGAGAAGACCCTAACAACCACGTAGAACACCCTAACAAACACTTAGAACACCCTAACAACCACTTAGAACACAGACAAACACTTAGAACACCCTAACAACCACTTAGAACACCGACTAATACTGAGAACACCCTAACAACCACCCAGAACACCCTAACAAACACTTATAACACCCTAACAGCCACCCAGAACACCGACTAATACTGAGAATGTAGCGTCCTGTATTCTGACTTTTACGAACAAGACAGGATCGTCAAGGAACCATGAGATGAGCTATAATGTGACCGAACGTGTCCCATGATCCTGTATTTCCAAAATAAACAAATGTTGAATTATTCCTCAGTGCGTCCAGCGTGGGATTGAGGCCTGAGGGTGGTTTGGTTGATCTGGGCCTGCACTGAGAGGGCTGTTTGTGCAGAAACACAGTCAGTGGTGTCATTGTGAAGTCACAAGACGTCCACGTGTCCCTCAGTGCTCTTAATTCACCTCCATCTGCACTACTGTTCTCAGTCACAAGTGAATCTGAGCTGAAATCATCCCTCACGCCGTGATAAACGGCCCACAGATTTGAGGGAGGAGACGCTTCCTGGAAGACGTTTAGTCATTCACTGCAGAGGAGCGTTTAAACTCAATCATACAGTCACAGCTGAGGGAATAATCTGAAGATAAACGGATTAGCATATCAGCTAATGATCAGTAACCATAAAGAATCAACAAAATAAAGTGAAATTTAAAGATATAAATAGAGATGTGTGATATTGTATATGATACTTTTTAGAGATAAAAGCTAATAAAAAAAATGTATACATACTTTCTGAAATCAATGTGATGTTTGTTAATTTATAAATTGTAATGAATTCACCAGTAAGGCCTGGATATAAAATGATAAAAAAGAAAAAAAATGTATATGTAACATTACATTTTTGCTTGCCTGCAAAATTCCCATTTCTGAAGAAAATGTGATGTTTTAAATAAATGTAAGAAATGTAATAATAATACAATTATAACATAAAAATAGTTTTAAAGATAAAGAAAATATATAGTATAATTCTTTTTACATTTTCTGGAGTAATTGTGATGAAAGGGGATAATGCATTATTTTTTTATAAATGTACAAAATGTAATAATAATACATTTATAAAATGGTTAAAAAAATATTGTTACAGATAAGAGCATGTGTGTGTGTTTATTAGAAAAATAATAAAAATATATTATCACACAAATATATGATGAATAATGATAAATAGGTTTTAAAACTTTGTAAAACTGTATTTTTTTATATTTTTGAAGAAAATGTGGCAATGCAATAAAAAGGCAACACAATTATTTATAAATTGTACACATGTATAAAATGTAATTAGAAAAATATCAAATAATTAAAAATATATATATACTATTTTATTACTACATTTTTTCCATTTCTTATGTGATGAAATGACATCTAAATGATCTAATCTAGTTAATCTGGTTTTGTTAATCCAAATCAAAACTATAAGAGAAAGGCAGTGATTCAATGGATTACCAGTGGATTCATATCCTATGTTTTTTTTTTATTCTAATCAATACCAGTATAATACATGCACATGTGCAAACTGACTATGAAGGGTGAGCAGCGCAAATGCATTTCAGATGTGTTGTTTCTCCACTCATAGTGGGATAAATGTATGTAAGTGTGTGTTTCTGTTGGCACTGAGACAATCACTCCTTTGGCAAGTCAATGAAGGAACATTTTTCTGCGAAATTTCACATGATGCTTTGCCGTGATCTTATAAACATGTACTTGCACAATCCCACAATTCCTATTGTAATGCAACACAAGTGCTCTCATTTGATACTGAACTCAAACATGCTGATTTCAGCAGAGCCAGTCCATTTAACAGCTGATAACGTCTGGATACATTGTGTTTCTAAGTATGACAATGATCTAATGCGTTCATAAAGTGGGGTGATTTCACAGACATCTGGCCGACAAACTCGCCGAAGGAAGGAAAGAGGAAAGACACGGGGGTCTGTGTGTGTTTCCTTTAAATCACAATAAGAAAAGAAAAATACTCTCTGAACCCAAAAGTCACAGTATGAGCTCGAACTTTACTCAGACAATGATCTACATGCTTTTTCGGAGAATCTTTATGGCAGAAACATTTGAAACCTAAATAAACTCAACTGAGAAAGACCATCGTAATTAATGCGTAAGGACGAGTGGGATATTACTGCGTGGCTGAAGTGAGTTTTTCTTGATGGAGCAGCAGTCACTCGAGCAGACTCATTTATTTTTAATAACACCGGTCAATAATTTAGATGCTCGCGTTTCATTGGTGGAATACTAGTCCACTGTCCCACAAAGCAATACTTGACAAAACCCTGAGTGTGTGTGAGAAACTAAGCAACTGAAGGGCCTTAATTAATTATTCATGATGACAGCATTAATTCTGTACCTGAAGTCTAATATGTTCTTAATAAAGATGCATGCCTTTATCTATCTATGCAGCTACTCAACTATCTACCCAACTAACTACCAACTACCCAATTATCCATCTACCAAACTATATACTCATGTATCCAACTAACTATTCAACTATCCATCTACTAGCCAACTATCTAGAGCACTGCCCAGCCCTCGTCATTTAATAAAAATAATAAAAATGTTTGGAGCATTTTTCATTCGATTATATATAAGTTTTTGTTTTTTAAAGTAACGACCAAGTGGCCAGCAGCAGCCTTCTCAAATAATCCCGACTTGCCTAAAAACAGTTCAAGCATTTAACAATGTTTAACCATTAAATCTGCGCTATAATAAATGTGCCCTTTATTCAAGTTTGTGCGGAGAGTGGAAGCTAAAGCGCGCTTTGCAGGACATAGAGGTGCCATCACAATCACATGCACTTATTGTCTTCAGTGGAAACAACTTAGAATAGCCTACACCATCATTTTTGGCCATAAAGGTAAAAGTAATACATCATCCGTAACTGTAAAGGGTCTGCTTGTATTTGTGTGCACTCACAATTTCAACAAAATGTTGTGCTTTTATAAAATAAAGAAAAACATGAAGTGATCTCTGCCACCTATCTACACAACTATACATCTGCCTAACTACCCAACCGTCTATCCTATCTACCCATCTACCTATCTACCCATCTATCTACCCATCTACCCATCTATCTACATGTATATCCATCTACCTATCTACCCATCTATCTACCCATCTACCCATCTATCTACCATCTACCCATCTATCTACCCATCTACCTATCTACCCATCTATCTACCCATCTACCCATCTATCTACCATCTACCCATCTATCTACCCATCTACCTATCTATCTACATATATATCCATCTACCTATCTGCCCATCTATCTACCTATCTATCTACCCATCTACCCATCTATCTACCTATCTATCTACATGTATATCAATCTACCTATCTACCCATGTATCTACCCATCTACCATCTATCTACCCATATACCCATCTATCTACCTATCTGCCCATCTATGTACCCATCTACCCATCTATCTACCCATCTACCTATCTATCTACATATATATCCATCTACCTAGCTACCCATCTATCTACCCATCTACCTATCTGCCCATCTATCTACCTATCTACCTATCTATCTACCCATCTATCTACCCATCTACCCATCTATCTACCTATCTACATGTATATCCATCTACCTATCTACCCATGTATCTACCCATCTACCATCTATCTACCCATATACCCATCTATCTACCCATCTATGTACCCATCTACCCATCTATCTACCCATCTACCTATCTCTCCATCTATCTACCTATCTACCCATCTATCTACTCATCTATCTACCTATCTACATGTATATCCATCTACCTATCTACCCATGTATCTATCCATCTACCATCTATCTACCCATATACCCATCTATGTACCCATCTATCTACCCATCTACCTATCTACCTATCTGCCCATCTATCTACTCATCTATCTACCTATCTACATGTATATCCATCTACCTATCTACCTATCTATCTACCTATCTACCTATCTATCTACCCATATACCCATCTATCTACCCATCTACCCATCTATCTACATGTATATCCATCTACCTATCCATCCATCTATCCATCTATCCATCTATCTATCTATCTATCTATCTATCTATCTATCTACCCATCTGTCCATCTGACAAAAACCTTCAGATAAAAGCAACCGAATAAAGCAAAGTGTCAGAATCAATCAGTGATAATTCTCACACATGCTCGTGTTTGGAGTAAAGAGACTAGGTTTCTGCTTCTAACACGATTAAGCGGGTGTTTTTGCCTCAATCTGGTGCCCCTGGGCCATGGGCTGTATTTCGGAGCGCGGGCCCCTCTCATGCTCCAGCACATGGTCCACATTAGTGTGGTATGCCGACTGCTGCCGGGGGATTCCTGACTTATCAGAGCTCTGGGAGAGAATCGTGCCGGTGTGATATCTGACTTCCCATCTGAGACAGCAAAGAGCAAACACAACTCTATATAATTAAATGTTAATGTAGACTTTTTTCAGTATGATAACTCACAGTTGTCACTAGTTTATCGGTGTAGTTTGTAATTTGTAGAGGGCTGAAATTATTGACATTTAATTAACACTTCTTCGATAACATTATGATTACGTCATTGTCTATTTAGATACATAAACTACAACAGGGTTAAACTACCCAATTACACAAATGTAATTATTAAAACTTTATTCTTAGTTTCAGTTTTTGGCTAAACGAAAAACTATTATAAATAAAAAAAAAGAATATAGTGTTAACTGCAACATTTAAATGAACTGAACCTAAAATTATAATTTTTTGTTCTTAATTATAAGAAAAAAGTTTAAAAAAAAAAAAGTAAATATTGGGTGAAAAACTCCAACTTCAAAAAATATAAATATATTAAATAATAAAGTAAGTTGAAGCAATACATTTACTAAATGGAAATAAATAAAAACAAACTCAACTATAACTAAAATAAAATATAAATTAAACATAAACATTAATGTTTTAAAAAAAGAAAAACTAAAAATGAATTCACTAAAATCAAAAATGTAAATTAAAGCTGAAAATATTACAGTTAAAGCTAATTCAAAATATTAATAAAAACTATAATAGTTTATAAATAATACTAAAATGACCCTGGTGCAACCAGGTGTGTGTGCACGTAGATGGGTCACCTTCACTTTACTTTCACTTTCAGAAACGGTTCACTGCTATTGGTTGGATGAGCAGATAGCCCCGCCCCCAAATCACGTCATTGGTTGATCTAATGTTGCCTGCACCAAGCTTGTTCATACTATTAGATGCATTTTTTTAATAGAGCATTTTACGAGTCACACTATTTCAAAACAAAGAAAATCAACCTATTTTAGTTATGTTTAGTGACTAATGGCATAATAATTGTATTTAAATAATCACACTCTTCACCTTACACTTGCTTCACATCTCTTTCTTGAGTGTTACTCCTGCTTCCATGATACAGAATGAGAGGGAGAGCGAGGGCGGCGCATGCTCTGCTGCCCAGGAATGCAGGAAAACACAATCACGTGAAACGTAGGACGCTTACTGGAATGCAGGGGGCTTTTTACAACTCCAGAAACGGTTTGTGGGTTTTGGCATCAAGAGAGAGAGAGGAAGAGATTTTATGTTTCATCTTCCTCGGTCCTGAAGTATCGGGGTGAGTCTCACAGCGAGCGCACAGGTTTAAACTCAGCCACCCCGAGATAATAAGAGCACATTAATGCTGGGCTCCTCGCGGCAGCTGCAAACACTCATAAACAACATCACACCTCTGTAAACACAGAGAACATGATGGAAAACAGGAGAGGGAAAATGCTACTGTCATCCAAGATATTACGGGAAGGAATCATATGAAGACATAAATACATGGAGAGGTGGTGGTGGTCGAAACGTCCTAATTAAAGCCCGAACCCCTCATGAGGAAGTCCAAATGAAAGAAATTAAATCTTTTATTCAGCAAGGATGCATTAAATTGATTAGTGTCAGTAAAGACATTTGCAAAGGATTTATGTTTCAAATAAATGCTGCTGTTTTCAACTTTCTAATCAACAACAAATCATGAAAAATCAAATATAGCAAATGTTTCATCAGCTGTCAGAATGATTTCTGAAGATCATGTGACACTGAAGACGGGTTATGATGCTGAAAATACAGATGCACACCACAGAAATAAATTACAGTTTACTTAATTTATCCACATTGAAAACAGTTCTTTTAAACTGTAATAATATTTCACAATATTACTAATTTTACAGTATTTTTGATTGGATAAATGCAGCCTACTGGTGAGTAGAATAGATTTTTCAGAAAGTCCCATCACAGATATATTGAATGGTAGTACATATTATTTTTACACATGCATATTATATATAAAATGTAAAATATTATTATATTATAATATTATATATAAATTTTTATCTTTATTATTTTATTGTGGAACTGCATCCTCTGATAAAAAAATTCACAATAAAACCAGGGAAGTGCACACAAAAAAAAATAATAAAAAAAATAAAAAATAAAATAAAATAAAATAAAATAAATAAATAAATAAATAAATAAAATAAAATAAAATAAAATGTGTCATGTTTCTCTAGTGTGCAACCACACTGCAAAAGGTGCTTTTAGTTAATCACAGGTGTGTTTTTCATTTAGGAGACCCTTCCTACATCAGCATCTATAGGACCTGCATTGTAAAACACACTGATTTTATGTAACGTGTTCAGTGTCCTGTACGAGGCACAAGAGCCTCTAATGTTGGTCTGTGGATGCGAGGGCTTCGCTGTGGATCTTCAGAAGGAGCAGAGAAAGTGTGAACTCACACCCACTCTCTCTCTCTGCTCTCCCACACACTAAATCCCCAGATGTGTGGCACATTATCAAGCACTAGTTACAGCTGCTCAAAGCCAAGTACACACACGTAACAATACACTTCTGCTGATAATAATGACCTCTCTGTGTTTGTAAATACAGCTTGTAATCTCTGAAAGAAGGTCATGTGCGTCCATGATTTATCAGCAGATGGACTTTGTGATTTCCACTCACCTGCTAGAGCTTTGATGCGCGAGCGCTCGAACAACCGAGCCGAGCTGTTCTCATTGTCCCACTCGTCTTCCCAGCGGTTGTTCACACTTTCCTGGTACTGCTGCTGGATGTCCATGTGGTCGTATTCTGCGGCTACTGTCGTCATCCTGACCTCTGACCTTTCGCCTTTTCACCGTACACAATTCCTCATGGGCGGCTTCCTCTGAAGCCCTGCGGAAAGAGACGGAGGGGTCAAAGGTCATTGTGGATAGGGAGCATCCCAGTTCATGTACAAACCTGGGATATTATTAGATACGTAACGGACATGACTACTGAAACCTACAATTAATCTTTCTTTCTTTTTAGATCATATTTTCTGCACTGAATTTGGGAGATAATCTGCTGGATCTTTTGCACAATGGATTTAGAAAAGATAAAATGGGGTTAGAATTAAATTAGCCAAATACTCAAATCAAGCGCTCTTCTCCTTTTTTTTATGGTTAAAAAAAATAATTTTATATTATATTATATTATATTATATTATATTATATTATATTATATTATATTATATTATATTATATTATTTTATACTCCTTTTATTATTTGTTTCAGCAATTTAGTTTAACTGTTGCATCCTTTTAATTTAAAAATAAAATTTTTAATAACAAATAAAATATTTAATTTATATACACCATATTTTATATATAAATATATTTATGCATATATATTTATATATTTTTCGAAATTATATTTTTAAATAAAAAGGATGCAACATTCAATAAACAATTATTTTGTAGTTATTTAGCACTATTACATCCACCAATGATCTAATTTAATTTTTTTGTTTCTTTTTTATTATTAATTTGGAATAACATGCTCTGCTGCAAGTTCACAACAAGACCATTGAAGTGTTTCATGAAAGTAAATATAAAAAATGAGCTAAAGTAAAAAAATAAAATAAAATAAAATATTTTTCCTCCCCATCATCAGTGACTCAGAAAAACACTGGTGATCTGCTGACCTTTGCAAAGAGACAGCACTTATTTCCCATCAACCCACTCTCGCTCTCCATCTTAAAACAGCTGCTTCAACATTCATTCATCCATCATGAAGCACATCTCAGCTCTGCTTTAAGCACCTACTGCCCCCCGCTGGAGGACCCCAGAACTGCCCCTGTGACGTCACACGGCCCACAGACAAGCACAATCATGTGGCGTTCCTCAGCCGTGAGATAAATGATATCCATATATGCACAAAAACACCCATGCAAAGCTAAAAGGCATTGCTTTTCGGTGTGAAAACACGGGGCGGCGTTCCTGCATGCGACGCTTATCTTTCTAATTGCTACCATAAGGATTGGGTTGTACAAGGTCAAGCAAAAACATTTATTTATACCATCACTTACTGTTTATTATTACAGTATAAATATATTAGATATTTAACCCAAAAAGAAGGAAGCAATTATTACATTTTAAAAGTTGCAGTGAATACTAAGAGTAGTTATGTATTTCTTTATAATTCTATGCTCTGATAAAAAGTTCACAAGACAAGCAAAGTGTAAAATTAAAAGAAAACATAAATATAGACAAAAGTAAAACAAAACGAAATGGACCAAGGGAATTTCTTTTTATTATTGTTTCAGTAGTTTTTTTTTTTTTTTTTTTTTTTTGATTTTATAAAAAAAAAAAAAAAATCTTTATAGGTTTGAATTCTATTTTATTTCCGTTTAAGTAATTTTTAAGTTTTTTACGTTTAAGTAATCTAAATATTATACCAGCTTTATTCAAATTATTTTTTGGAATGTTTGTATCATAATAATGCTTTAGTTAATAATATCAACACTGGTTCGTCTGGATAAGATGGTAATACCATGGCTTTGTGTTAACACTTGGGGTTAAATAGATGAATAATTTAACAGATAATAGATCTATCTATCATTACTGTGTGCTTGATTCACTTTAAAGGCTCAGCAGCACAAAAACACACATGCAAAACTAAAACACACTGCCTTTCAGTGTTGAAACGAGAGGCACAGTCCATTTCTCTAATTGCTACCATAAGGCTTGGGTTGTAGACAATCAAGCATGTTCGGCTGCACTCCTGTGAGATGTTTTCTTCAAATACCTCCCACATAAACCTCTCTGAGCTGTGCATGAGCGACGCTGCACTAAAACCTCCCAGTATGAGTTTCCAGGGCATTTTCATCATGAGAGCAACACCCGTGTCCCAGAAACTGCTCGTGGTGCGCCGCTAAATATAACAGCGCCGCTGGGAAAGGCTTCTTTACTTCTCAAGAGCTCAGAGATTCGGCTTCAGAGCGAACGGCGACCAGGACGACACAGAAAGCAAGGAGAAAGAGATCACAGCATTCAAGACAATGTCACTCAATGACGGTAATACTGTGTTAGCGCAGGGTACTGAACTAGCATGTTATTTGTTGACTAGAGTTAATGCAGATCTTCAGGTGGAGTTAAGACAGAGCTGGAGATGTTCTCATGTCAATATGTGAGCTGGACTGATGGCTCTGTCTGGCTCAAAGTCAAGACGCACACATCTCATTGATTTAAGTCAGACGAGCGTCTGTCCTCTGCAGTAAAAGCTGATGCCCATCATCACCGTCCTCTCTGACTCTACAGAAAAACACACACAACCTGTCTCGCCAACATCTTTCTTTATATGAAAGGTTCATCTTACAAAACAACAGCTACAAAAAAAAGATATATAGATATGTACTGTACCATTAAATATATATCAAAATATTACATGAACACAGTTACTGAAGAAAATCCATGTGCATCTATATATTTTGTTAAGATGCTGCTGTAATAGTTAAAAAGCAGGTAAATATAATCTGAATATGTTGATTTTTCAGTGACATTATATATATTAAGATAGCTCGGTATTATCACTTTTGAAAATGCATCACATTATATATTTTTGTTATTTTAGTATTGTTTACATGCTATTGCTGTACTAATTGTATAATAATAATATATCTATATATAGTTTTTGCTGTGTAAAATACAGCATTTATTTTTGTTTCAGTTGTAGTTTGTGCTTTTTTTCATTTTTATATATATATACATTTATATATTCTGTAGTATCCATTTATTTTTTTTACTTTTTATTTCAGTTTTAGTAGTTTATTATGTGCTTTTAATTAGTTTTTTTTATATTTCTGTTTAGCTTAATTCTTTTCTGTAGTAGTTTTTTTTCTTATTTTTATACAGTATTTATTTATTTTATTTCAGCTTTAGTCATTTTTATTCATTATTTTTATATTTCTGTATAGCAATCCATTTATTTTTTATTTCAGTTTTAGTAGTTTATTATGCGCTTTTGTCATTTTAATAAGTTTTAGTTTTTTATTTTTGTTTAGCGTTTTGTGTAGTGTCATTTGTATTCGTTTTTATTTTTAATATCTGTATAAATCTTTATTTATTTTTTTATTTGTGATTTATTTCAATGAATGAAAAAAAGATTTGAATAAGACACATGAGGCGATAATTATAATTTTTTTAAATACCATGCTACTTTGTGTTAAATACTACTAATATATGTGCGTTAAAATGTTATTAAACCAGCATCTGATATCGTTCCTAAATCATTGTACCACATAAAGAACTGCAAGTACGTGATTCAAGGTCAAAACCATCCTGAGGATCGAAGCATGATCTTGTGTGAAAGCTGATCCAGGTGACAGACAAGGCGTTAGCATCATGCTAACGCTAACACACGTTTATGTGAGTGTCAGCATCGTGTGTGTTTGTTTCCGTCCATACTGCTGAGGTCAAAGCTAGCGCTAGCATGTACACGGAGCTGCGCTAGTCTTGTCTGCAGAGCTTTTTATAGCAGCGGCACTGGCACACACTCACAGACTGCATTAAAGCACAGCAGAGATGGACTGAGAGAGAGAGAGAGAGAGGGAGAGAGGGGGGGGGGGAGGGGAGAGAGAGAGAGAGAGAGAGAGAGAGAGAGAGAGAGAGAGAGACTGAGAGAGAGAGAGAGAGAGAGAGACTGAGAGAGAGAGAGAGAGAGAGAGAGAGAGAGAGAGAGAGAGAGGAGAGAGAGAGGCAGGGAGGGAGAGAGAGAGAGAGAGATCTGGCCCAAAACCACACAGGCTGCATTTCAGATCATATAAAAGTATTTGCTAATCAGGGTCAGAAATGTACTTTTAAATTAAGGGTCAATTTTGCCCCTAGAATTGATTTCCAGGGGCATCATTTTTTATGATGATCTCATTAAAAGGTGTTGTTTTTATGTCAAATACTTATATTGAATCAGATACATCAATCAAACACAACACACATTTATTCTCAACATCAACAAAAGCAATCAAAGATGAAACCGGATCTACATCTGAGATGGCATTTAGAGTTATTTACACATTAGTTAAAATCAAGACTTTAAATTGGTTATTTTTCCAAATAGCATAAAAAACAAAACAGCTAATAAAAAATATATATATATTTTAAAAAAGTGAGCAAAAAACAGTAAAGCGATCCATAAACCCTTGTTATAATCGTTAATACTGTCCACACTACAAAATTATCTTACTTACAGCTGTGCTGCATTTTTTCGTTGATGATGATGAGAGAATTTACCAGTTTCAGTTAGAATCCAGTTAGAAGCTATATTTTTATCCACCTATTTTTATGCACATTAAACAATTCAAATTTTTTTATTACAAAAAAAAAATAAAAAAATAAAATAAAATTATAATCTGGATGGAAATGCAAAGATCTGCATTAATTCTGAAAAATGTGCATAAAATACTTATGCACTCAACTAAGTAGGACAGATTTCTTATTTCTTATTTTTAGGAAAGTCTCGTCAAAATGATTCGTTATGATTAACTCCCAAAACTGTGTTCCTGAACAGCAGACTCTGAAAATAAGATAACACGACAGCGTACTCTGAAGCTGGTAATTTAATGCATACAAAAATGCCTTCTCAAATTGCAGCAATTATTTTTTTCTTTGCAATATTTAGCGCAACTTAATCAGGAAGTGACGGTTTTGTTCCCTTAAAAACTCACTGGATTGAAACCGTGCTTTATTTGCTAAACGCTAATCCAATTTCGTGCATAAGTTTAATTCATAAACGGTGACAAATCAGATGCCTCTGATGAGTTATCGTGTTCATAAACTCAACATAAACACTTCATTGGTTAAAGCGATCAATGCTGCAATCTGTGAGTGAAAAGATATGTTATGCAATGTAAGCAAACTGTTGTAAATCAAATGCTAAAATGCACACCTTTCGTTCATTCAGCTAGCTGTAATAGATCTAGCCTAATTACAAAGTTAAGAGGTTGTTTTTCAGGTAAGATGTTCCCTACGAAGGCAGCTTTACTAGGTTATAGTCATAATCATTATCTTTCTGATGCACGGCTCTGCTGTTATCAGCTCTGAAAGACCATTACTGTCTACTTCTCCCTCCATTTCTCTCCACAGATTCGATTAGCTGGTAAACAACATGAGGATCTTATATCAGACCGCTTCGACCGAACAATCTGCACAAACTGCTGATCTAATGAGAGCAGATGCCATCGTTTAAAACCTCTATTTAAAAGCTGATTGGTTGAAATGTCACATGACCTATTTCTGAGGTGTGTCCTCCTTCTGGTTAAATTACAAACTTTACCAAGACGTTTGGGGTCGATGGGATTTTAAGTCTCTTCTGTACACCAAGGCTGCATTTATTTGAGCAAAAATACAGTAAAAATTGTGAAATATTATTACAATTCCAAATGACAGTTTTCTATGTGGATATAAAATCAAATATAATTTATTTCTGTGATGCACTGATGTATTTTCAGCATCATTACTCCAGTCTTCATGATCATATCAGAAATCATTCTAATATACTTATTTGCTGCTGAAGAAACATTGTGTTGCTGAATATTTTTGCGGAAACCTTAATTATTAGTGTTTTCAGTATTATTTTGATGAATAGAGAAAAATAAATGAAGTAAAAATATTTTGTAACCATCATTAATGTCATATTTTGATACATTAAATGCATCCTTGCTGAATAAAAGTATCAATTTTTATTTTTTTTAAGTTCAAATGAAACAATTTTCAATTAACTAAATGTATAATCAATAGCTAAACATTCATATAGTGATTAATAAATAAATACAATTATTTGTATTATATACAATTAAATTTTTATAATAATTAAAACAATTTTTTGTTACAATTAATTATAAAATAAAATAATAATTTTAGATAATGCTCTATAATAATTATATTATATTATTATATAATTTTTACTGGTAGAAAAGTAAATTGTTGTAAGTGTTAAAGCTTAAACTGATTTTATTAGATCTTTGTAAGAGATCAATTCTTGGCATTTTTCTGGTGCATCTCGTCTACAAGGTCACACACCTTGCACTTGCTGCTTCTCTATTAGCGGATGAGCTTTATATACATTTTTATAAAAGCTTTAAAAGCTTTTCAAGAAGCCAGCCCCGAGCTCCACATCCCGGATCGATGGTGTGTTAAAACCAATATGTGACGATCAGCAGTGAACTCATTAGTTACAGCCGTGTTTAGTGTTTCCTCTCATCCTATAATCTTCAGGAAATGATTCGCATGAACACTGCGGCCTTCATAAATGCCCTGTGTTGCACTTTCATTTGTGTTTTGTCTCACTCCCCATGACATGGAAACGACTGAAACCCCTCTGAGAAACACAGTTAGCTAGCTATTATGAACGAGTATGAATCAGGAAACTTCAACTGGAGCCAAATAGTTTCATGTAAGCGCTTCACGGGAATAAACGACCCCGAGAGATGCATCGCGATCGCAGCCAACAAACGGGCGTTCGATATGACAGCCTTGTGTTTCTGTGACCGACTCGAGCCAGGAATCATGACGGGAGATGCATTAAAGCAATCATCGGATTGAGATAAACTTGGAAATTGTTGATCGCAGGAGGCCGAGGCATGTGACCTCCAGCAGGGGGCAGCAGCACACGAAAACAGAGACCGACCTCTTTGTTCTTATAAAGCTTTCAACAGAGCGGATCTGAAGGGTTAATGTCTGAGGAGATGTCATAAAGGGCTTTGGCTTGTGTGACCCAGATGGTGGCTATAAAAACAGGAGTATCTGATAAACACGTCAATGTGGATTTACGATCACGCTAAGATCCAGCACGTGGGGCAGTGTCCAGCTCATATTTACAAGCCAAATCAAGGGGGGGGGGGGGGGGGAGTTTTAATATTTTTTTAAATATATTTTAGGACCTTAACCTTATAAATAATTTTGGATTGTGACATTATTTACTTTTATTCTCTAAATAAAATAATAAGAATAAATAATAATATATATTTTGGCATATTATATGTACTTAAACTTTCTTTGCTTTTTTCACCCCTTCCTATCAAAATTAAATAATATAAATTACATGCAATTCTTATTCATAATATTCTTCTAATATATATATATATATATATATACACACACACACACACACACACATATATATATATATATATATATATATATATTTTATATTTAGTATTAATATTCTTATTAATTTATATTTTAAAAAAAATCACATATTTTAGGACCAATAAAATAATAAAATATTAACAATGATTGATTTACTGGACTTTGACTGTGTGATTTTTATTCTCATTCATGTATAAAATAATACATTTCTGCATATTTTAGGACATTAACCTTTGGATTGTGATATTGTCATTCCAATTCAAGTACAAAAAACTTATACTTTTGCATATATCAAGTCCTTATAAATCATGCTTTCATATTTATATAACACAGTAATGAAAACAGAGTACTACAAATTCTACCATGATGTATAACTTGTGTTACAGAAATGACCAAATCTGGGGAATAAAATTATTCATTGTGATGAAAAGTTATGCGATGCACGAAAAAATGCACAAAATTAATAATGCACAATGAAAAACATCCGAATCCTAATGCAAAATAATAAACAATGCTAATATAATTTTTGTTTGATTTGTTGCTGAACTTTAACACAAGCAGAGCTTCATTAGTAAACGCTGATGTGAATCTCCATGTTAATGTGTGTCTCTGCAAATTATCAAATCTGCATGCATTAAATATAAAAATAAAAAATAAATAAACATATAGTTTTTGCATATTTTTAGGCTGTTTTGGACTGTTAACCAAAAAATACAAATAAATAAACATATTCGTTACATGACTAACAAAAAGACTAGTACATGTCACTATTTTAGATTTTTTTTTATTTTTTATAAGATCAATAGCAAAAACTGGTGCTTTCTTAATCAAAACAAATAATAATTGATGAGTAAAACTAAAAAAATATGTGTTTTAAAAGACCGGTGTTTATTTTTGATGATTTGACATGAATAACGATCAGATTGGCACATGTTGTGGAGAAAGCATGAGCTTGAGCAGCAGAAGCACAGATCCTTTCTTCATCTAAAGCTGTAATAATTATAGTGACTATGGTATTTTGGTGGAACGTGTGGTTACCATGGAGATATTTGTGCGTGGGACAGTACTGAGATCTGCTACTCAATACGTTGCCTAGGTTACACTGACATTACACTGCCCTGCTGATGAACGAGTGTGGGACGAATCCTTCATTCTGCTGGAGCCCTCCACCCTGATACAGCCCACACACACACACACACACACACACCACCGTATCAGCCCATACACACACACACACACACACACACACACACACCAATACAGCACAAGCACACACACACACCACCGTATCAGCCCATACACACACACACACGAGCGCGCACACACACACACACACACACACACCAATACAGAACAAGCACACACACACACACACAGAAACGCACACACACCAATACAGCACAAGCACACACACACACACCAATACAGCACAAGCACACACACACACACACCGATAAATCACAAGCACACACACACACGTGCACGCACACACACACACACACAGAAACACACACACACCGATACAGCACAAGCACACGCACACACACAGAAACACACACAGAAACACACACACACACCAATACAGCACAAGCGCGCACACCCACACCCCAATACAGCTCTCACACACACATACACACACCCTGATACAGCCCACAAATAAATTATACAAATATTTGACATATTTAAACTATATTACTATATATTAATATTACATATTAAGACAAACTATATATTACAACATATTTAAAGAAAATGTACTTACAAAAAGACATAATAATAAAAATAAAAAATAAATCAGAAAATAAAAACTCATTCAGAATAATAATAAAAAAAAAAAACCTAACAGTATTTACGCAGTATCTCAGTGATCATGCTTTAATAAATCCTAATGCTATGTTTCTTCAGTAGATTATAAGGTTGCTAAGGAACAACGCGGCCAACGCTGAACAGAAAGCGTCGAGAGCGAATGCGAAGCTCCATCTGTTCTGTATCTGTGCAGCAAAGAAAATACTGGCTATCAAACAGAGCAAGACAAGACTGAAGAAACTGGGTCTGTTCAACAGGTACACACTGTACACAGGTTAACTAACAGGTTTTCATGACACCAAAACATCATTAGTTCATTATAACATAATATATACATATATATACATGAGCACACACAGAGGTGCATCTCAACCCTTTTTTATATATTGTGAAAAAGTTTGTAACTAGCGGTTGACCGATATATCGGCCGATATTTAGCATTTTTCAAATATCGACATCGGCCGATAAGACAATGCGTTCGAGGCGGGACTTTTATTTTGACGGCAGTGCCTGAACACAGTAGACCAATACTATAATAATTAGATATAATTGTTAAATAAAGGAATTAAAATGTATTAAAAAAAAGTATTACAACAACTGCTTTTTTTATATTTTTAGTAATAAAAAGGCAAACATTATAATACTTTATCGTTTGCGGTAAGCATTCAGCAAATATGCATTTATATAGTTTAAACAAATCTTTGAACGACTAATGAACATCTTATTTCAAAAACCTTGCAAACTTAGTCAAATCCAGCAGTGAGATCTTATGAAGTGTGCATGTGTATACTGCATGATCGCGTGTACTCGTGACTTAAAAAAAAAAACGTTAAACTTGTGATTTCAAATTATGCTGCGTTTCAGTTTTTGCTCAAAGTCATATTCATGTCATTTTCTGTGTGCTGTGTGTAGAATGAGTTTTACCTTGGTTTAAAAAAAAAAAAAAAAGGTTATTCCCAACGCACACACAAACTTCCCAGAATACTAAGTGTCTAATTATATTTTTATTAAATATTTGTGAAAATTACTTTGTCGTTTAAAGTATAAGCATGTTTATTTTACAAATTTTTTTTTTATCCATTTTCAAATTATTGAAAATGTCTTAAATATTAAATAAAATAAAATAATTTTATTTTCCAATATATCGGCATCTGCATCGGCTGTGTAAAACACAATATCGGTTGACCACTATTTGTAAAATTTCAGAAAGTGAAACTTTCATATATACTAGATTCATTACATGTAAATTAGAAAAGTTTTGGTTAGCCAATCAAGCACAGTGATATCATGGTCAGCTAACCACCAGGAAGTAGGGGTGTGTGATATATATCATCTGTAATTATATTGGAATTGTTGTTTTAACGATGTACGATTTGACATTACACAAAAAATTTATATTACCAAAAAATATTAACATTTATTAAAAAATTTCATAATTGTATGAATGTCACAATAAGTTGAATAGTTTGTGTTTAAAATGCATAACCCAAAATTTAATTTATATCAGCTGATATAAATCAACCAGGTAAAGAACAATTTTGACAATCATAACATGAGGTGACATTTAAGCAAAGAGTTAGTTGGCATTTAAAAGCTCAAATGTGCATGATCGCATTATGAAGAACAAAACCCATCCGAAAGATCAGAGCAAACCAATAACCTCAACAGTCAGAAAACACATCACACACCTGCAAAACCACAGTCCATTCGCTGAGTGTGTGACGTCAACACGACAAACACACAACACAGATGTTAAAGCCTTCGCCAACTGCTAAAGAGGACACAATTCAATCCTGAGCAAGTGTTTGTAGTCGTTCCATCGTTACGCCATCGCTCTGCCAGACAGAGACGTTCCCGCGCGGATCACATGAGGAGAAACCAGGTATTTTTCAGGATTTATGCACCAAAATAAATGTGAGTATTATTCTTGTGTGATTGCGCGAGTACAGGCCTCGTCTTTCCCCGTGGTGGCCAGCTGGAGGAAAATAAGGACGATTCCCTGGAGATCAAGAGGGAAGCTGGGCACTTTAGAGAGGGTTAGGAAGTTCCCATGACTGACATGCCAGACCGGACTCTTCCCACTTCTGGGAAAACATCAGTAGAGTTTGTGTGTGGAGTTAAACAACCAAAAAACATTCAGAGGAAAGCTCATTTCAGTGAGCTGAAGTACATCTGAACAGTTCTTAGTAAAACCGAAGAATTTATTAAGAAGTAATTATTTGCACGTCTATCTATTTATCATTTTTCCTCACTGCAATAAAAATTATCTTTAAAAATAGATTATTTAATATTTAAAAAATACAAATCAAAAAGTGATATTTAATATTATCACTTTTTTTTTACATGTTAATATAATTATGTTTATTTATTTGTTTATTTATGTTCAAGGGTATAGTTTTTGGGGTTATAAAAATTTGGAAAATATAATTTCGTAGTTTTATGTACAAATTGTAACATTTGTAACTTTGAAGTTCAGTTGTTACAGTTTATATTCTATCTAGAACAGCATTTGCTATAAAGTGAAGGAAAGTACATGTGAATTAAATATAATGCATATTTAAATGTACCTAAAGTTACCAACTTTTAAACTTTACAAGAGTAGAAATACTAGAATTTTATTAATTATTTCTCTTATTTTGATGGTGGCCAGTCGTTTTTCTGGTTCTTTTCACATGCAGACTAGATTGTATCTCCCATGCATCTCTCCTATAAATAAATGTCCATTTAATTAATAGAAGATAAATCATGTTTCTTCAAACACTCAGCAGATCAGATGCGGTTCTGCTTGAGCTTCAGGACAAATTCACATTTGCAGCGTTGCCAGAAGTCAGTTTACAGAGGCACCGGGCCAAAAGATCTTATTATTATATCTTGTTTAGTTCTTTGTGAACTGCATGCAGCTAGCATGATATATGGCTAACAGATGTGAGGCGTCAGGAGAATGTGAAGAAATCAGATGCTAACGAGCACAGGAAGAGCACAGTTGTTCCTATGAGAGAGTAAAGAGACTAATATCTCAAGCTTCATGAAGAGATCTCAACAGTGCCTCAAACTGAGCTCAGACTCAAACATTTCCCGTCATGAATAAATACACAGATATATTCAACCTCTAACAACAAAAAACTATTTTTTGAAAATGTTAATAGCTCCAAAGTCTCACTGCTGTAAAGGAAATGAATAATTAAATCAATGTATTCATCAAATTAAAATCAACACAGCAATATTTTTTATTTTTAAATACAAAATGTGAATAAATAAAAATGGAAAAATAAATAATAAATTAATGTAAATAAATAAATATGTGTAATTAAAAGAAATGACAACTAAAAATATAAATTAAAATTAAAATACATAAAAATAAACAAAGAAAGAAAAAATATAATAAATAAAAAAAAAAATAATAATAATAAAAAAAAAAATAAAAAAAAATATATATATATATAGTTTTTTTTTTTTTTTTTGAAAATAGGTATAAATATATAGAAATAGATAGATACCAAATTCTTATACGGTGAAATTCTTCACATTGTGTTTAGCTCTGTTCTCTTACTGCACGTCACCTAGTGATTCTGTTTCTCTTGTATATTGATGGATGAGTGTTGGGTTAGTTTCACTGCGCTCATATTCAGCAGCAGCGGGTGTTTGTGTGTGACAGCGAGATCCAAACGCTCGTCTGTCTTCTGTCAGATCTCTGCAGACACCATTAGCTCTGAATGTCACAGAGAATGAGCTCCATTATGACATCACTTCCTGAAGCCCACAGACTCTGGAAAGTGTCTGCAAAGAGCCAGAAAAGGAGTTCATTGTGACTTCAATCTAAACCAGAGACCAAAGGTTTCCCGGCAAAGCTAAAATAGCTCTATGAATCGAGCTTCTGCACACAAAACCCTTCGAGAACACGCTTAGGCCAAACTAAGCAAAGAATAAGACTGAGAGAAAGAAATATGTTGCATGTATTTGTGCATATATTTTAGATTTTGGACATATGTCAAAAGAAATAAAAAAATGTTTAAAAATCATAACAAAAATATATAAACATTTATTTGCATAATTAATTTTATTGACAAATTATATATTTTAATGCCATTTAAGAAAATAAAATAGCATACAATAAATGAAACACATGCACATTTTGGCATAATTTCCTGAAATGTTAATTTAAGTGACACTATTATATATTATTCAATGTTGTAATGTTTTAATTTTATTTATACTTATATTTATCTATAATTACATATATTTTGCACATATTTAAAAAGAAATACAATGAAATGGACATTTTGTAAATTGATTTATTTGCTTGCTTTGGAACAATTTGAATCAGGGAGTATTAAAATGTAAAAACAGAAAGTCTTATTTTCTTCTCTTTTGATATGCTACTGTAACCAAAACCCAGAGAAAATGAGCTTTTAACAGATCAACATGTAAAATATGACATTATTCTGTTGGGGGAAAAAAGCCTTTTCCTCCACTGACATATAACATTTTCTGTACTATATGGAAATCCAATATTAAACTGCATGGCAAAATACAGGAATTGTAGACCAATAATAGGAAATAAGTTAAGAAAAGCAAAGATTTTAGCTTCAACACATCTCCAAATGTTGATGTCCAAACCAGTTAGACTCATAAAGAGAGAAAAGCAGACGGCTGAATCCTGGTCATTAGAAGAGCTCCACCTTCACTGGAAGCAGCAATTAACAGCAAACGTCTAAACATTTACAGTCAGAGTGTTTCTACGCTTCCACCGGCTCCTCATTAAACAGAAAGACATAGATCTAGGAGTTATACTCATATGCTGGTGATACAGCGATATTTCAGCTTTTTAACCATAGCTCGATATTAATCTGACATGAACCAACATTTCAACCCAACAGCTGTGTTCTCAATATATATATATATATATATATATATATATATATATATATATATAGAAATATAATATAAATGTTAACATTAAATTAAAATTCGAAATCAATACTTTTATAAAACATCCAACACTACACATTTCTAATGTATAATATTTAGAATTATAAAACTGTATGAAATATAAAAACTTTCATTCTAAATGTTATAATGTATTTTTAAAATAAAGAATTAAATCACTAAACTATCAAAAATAACCTACTATTATATAAGTATAAATTAGGAACATTTAGTACAATTATAATCATAACATAAAAGCTCAAATAAATTTTTTGGGATCTATAAAATTTTGCAATTTTTTTTTATTATAAAAAAGTACATTTATATATAAAAAATGAATAAAATTAACTAAACTAATATATTTTTATTATAATTACTATAAAGCAATACCCTAAATAATAATCATTAAACTTTATCAAAAAATTTGCATTTGTGTCATTTATATTATTAGATTAGTAATGAAAGTGGAAAAATGTTTTCCGCACTGGATTTACAAAGTGAGAACAAAGATCAATATTTAATTATTTTGTAAATGCATGCATTTATGAAAACAGAAACATCTTTTAAGTTTAAATCCGAACCACTGTTAAAACATCACAGCGCCTGCAGAACCGATCTAATGACTGGTAACTTAGAGGCCAAATAAAAAGAGCACTAAAATCATGACATATTCACACTGTTGATTAATCTGACATAACCTGCGATATAATACTGGACATGCTTGCAGGACACCACACCCTGGGCTCTGGCAGGCAGACAGAGGGAATTGAACACATCCCGTTGTGTGTGTGGAGCTCTGGATGTCATTATACTCTCACACAGCATCTTCACTCGCTCTCCTCTAGATCTGTGTTTGTCACACACAGCCTCCAGCTGAAGAGAGTCTGGTTCACACACTCAACAAACAGCAGCCGACAGAAAAATCCTAAACCAAAGAGGACTAATAAATTACTTTTAGATGATTAAAAAAAGATGACATATACTTACACTGAAATAAAATATAATATCTGAGTTATTCATTAAATTTCAAACATTATAATTTTTTTCTCATTTGGCAAATTTTAGATTATAAAACATAAAAAAATATGTAAATTGTTTAAAATACAAATTTTAAAAGACTATTGCATTACAAACTAAACTATTATATTTATATGCACATTTTATATCATAATAAATAATAACCATAACAAATATTAAACAATCAATTTGTACAATTTACAGAATTTTATATTATTATATCTTCCAAAAAAAGAATACAACTGATAACAAATTTATATTTATATATATATATATATATATATATATATATATATATATATATATATATATATATATATATATATATATATATATATATATACACACACACTCATACCTTTTGATAATACTTTTATAATTATTTATGGATTTTTTTTTTTCAAAATACTATAATACTTCATTTTTTTTTCCTTTGCACTACTTCTCTTATTTTATCTGTTCATATTACCCATTCCCCCATTGTAAGTTTCTATTAGTTTCTATTAGTTTCTCTTTGTATGCAGCACACCTGCAAATGCTTTAGTACAATGAATGCATACTGCATCATGCCAATAAAATGTTTTACAGTAAAATGAGAAACAAAGACAGAGTTTCTGCACTGACGAATGATGATGATGCAGGTTTTCCACATAAGGATGAACTATCTGATGGCACAAGGACTGTGAGATTTCATTACGCTTTTACATCATATTGATTTGTTTCTCACATTTCTAGAACAACGTGACCCGGCCATCTGATCAGGCTTCAGAATCGATAGTGAATGTGCTGGAAACCCTCCCAAATCACAGCCGTGACTCCAGATCAGACGTCACATAACTCAAACACCAACTACAGGACAATCACTTCTCAAATCTGAGCAGTTTCAGACATCGTTGAGTTTTCTTCAAACACTCGAGACAAAACAGTCCAACAGTGTGCACTGGAAAATATATTTAGGCATATATTTGTGATTTATATATTTGGATTAAATTTAAAATTCATGTCCATTTGAATTACACAAATTATAAAACATTATACTTTTTTTGAGAATGTATAATATTATGAAATGAAGTATTTTAAATATATTTTTTTTAATTATCAAATTGCTAACTAAACTAATGTTTTATATTTTTATGCAAATTATAACATGTAAATATTTTAAATAATCATTAAATTAAATGTCAAACATTATACATTTTGTACAATTAATGGAATTTCATATATATATATATATATATATATATATATATATACACACACATTTTGTAAATGCATAAAATTAAATAAAATCAAATGCATGCAAATAGTTAATAATAAACTATGCAATGATTTAATTTTTTATTTTTTTCATAATTGAATGAATGTCACAATAAGTTTAATAGTTTGTGTTTAATATGCATAACCCAAATGCTTGGACATTTAGCATGCAATTAATACATAAATCTTAAAAAGAATAATTTTTTTTTTTTTCGACAACTGTAACTCACTGTCCTGTTGATCTTTTTAAAAATCAGTGCAGTCAGTGATGGAAATATCCAGGACACTTTAATCAACAGCATTTAGAGACACTTCCTGTTTCAGTCATGCACGGGGACTATGGGAAAAGCATGAGCTCAGTGGAGCGCGGCCAGCGAGCGTCCAGTGTTTCAGATGACCTCATGTTTTCCAGGCCCTCGACTCAGACAGATGTGAAGATACAGTCTCAACATGATTTGAGGAATCATTCATGCTGGAATAAACACCTTTAACTCATTCACGGTCTCACATATTCTGCTGCGATACTCAGCTGTGAAAATACAACTGCAACACAGAGGATGCATCAATGAGAAAAGCAGCAGAGAGAGAGAGAGAGTCTGGATTACACATTAGCATCGTGACCTTGAAAGCCTCTGTCTAATGCTCTGCGCTGTCGGTTCCTTCACGTCTCATGTTGAAGGATAAAAACCTCCAAATGGAGGCAGATAGAAACATGCTTTAATCTGCATTATACAGGGACTTCTTCCAGGTAATAGCTGTGCTCCTGTTAACATGCCATTCACTAGATGAGCTTCAGAATGACAGTAAATAAACACCTAAACCATGGATTGATGGGTTTTGCAAACATTACAGCCATCCAGTTCATGACACTGATGCATTTTGAGATATGCACAAATTTTTTGATTAATTTCCTCACAGGAATGAATGAATTAATATTTTTATGGAACTTAATAGTGATTGCATTTTTCAGGTTTTGTTTTCTTTTCATTTCTGCTGATAAAAAGGCAAGATTCCTCCACAAACTGATTCATTTCTTGTTTTATCATATATGCTATTCAGTGTAATTTTCTCACTTCATACTTTTACTAGAAGTCGGCATGGCAAAACATAAACAAAATGCTTTTAAATAAATAAAATAAATAAATACATATTAGAAGTGTAAATTTAAAATGTTATTTCAAACATACAGAAATTACATACAGTCATTATGTTTCTGCATTAATGAACAAATAAATAAATAAATACAAAAGCTCAATTATTTAATATTATTGCACTATAAACTGAAAACATTGACAATCAGATTTTTTTAAGGTAAGTTGTTGCAATCAATTTATTTTAGCTATTTAAATAAATTTAGTTGACTAACTTTCAGCAAAATGTATTTAAATGAAGCTCAAATAAAATAATCGCAACAACTCAATTAATATTTTTTTCAGTGCATACTTAACTGTATGCAAACAAAAAGAAAACAAAATTTATATATATATATATATATATATATATATATATATATATATATATATATATAATATTTGAAATTATACAAATATACCTCTATATTTATTTAGAAATATATTTCTCCTAAGAATAAAAGGCAAGATCTCATTACAAAATACAAAATCATATTTTTTTCATTTGTATTGCTCAATTTTAACTTTTCTACTTTTGGAGCTGTGGAGTGACAACTTTATTATATACATTTTTTTCTTAATTGTATTATGACATCATACTTTAAAACACTTAAATATGGACTAAGCTTATTTAAAAAAAAAAAAAAAAAAAAAAGAGCTAAAACATAATAAATATGCATAAGTTTTTGTCCTGATGTTTCTGCACATCTGTGCTGGATTCACAGCGATGAGATCACCAGGGAGGAGCCGCAATGTATTCTGGGATTGGGCCAGAAGTTAGGACTGAGAGAAACACAAATGCATTACGTGTCTGTGAGGACAGCTGTGATTGATCTGCTTTTATCATCTGTTTTTGGGTGATAACAAACCTCAAAGTGACAAAACTCTTTATCACAACACTGAAGGGATTCATTATCGATAGAGCTGGGTGATATTTATGTAAATAACAATAAACTCAATGTGGATTAAATCTAAACAGTCGATGACGCAGCAGAAATAAAGGCGCGAATAAATGGCTTGGTTTTGTTTACTACACAAACTTAAACACACATGATACTTACGCGATTTTGGCATCTTCCATCTAAATATGAGGACATGAACACATAAACTTCATCTATACTGCGGCTATGAGAACGATTTCACCAGCTTTTACCGTTTCATTTGAGAAAAACTGCCGTCGATTTCAAATACAAACTGAAAGATCGTCACGATAACCCGCCAAAATAAAAGTCCGGATTGACGAAGAAATTACGACCGGAATATATTAGCGCGCCAAAATAAAAGTCAAGTTTAACTTGAAAAAATAAATAAAAATGAAATATATTAGCTACATTTGTTTACCAATTGTACGTTTCAAAGTTTTATTTGTTTGTTTGTTTAAGGAATATCATTAAAAAAATAATAATAATCCATGTTATTGTGGTATTTAATTTGATTACATTTGAAAAGACTGATTCAATTGTTAAAGTTGTATGAAATTTTTTTTGACTATTTTTATGCTAAATTTTTATCATAAAACACAGAATACAGAAAAAAAGCACTGAATTTAGAGAAAAATAATACTGATTCAAGGGCCCCAAAATAAAAGGTAGCACTCTGTGGAGTTTATTTGTGAGCAAACAAGTAATGTTAACACTCTTTCCCTATGTCTAACAAACAAGTTTCATACATTTCATTCTCCATTAATAATAATAAATAAATACGGATTAACCACAGACTTTTAGCATGTCTTTAAACTCTTAAAAATAAAGGCCTTTAACATTCATGGAAACACCAAAGGTTCTTTATAGTTCTTAAGAAAAACTGGTTATTTTCAGAAGGGATGACTGAAACATTCTCATGGGAAACAGTTGTTTCTTTTATTGTATCATTATGAAAATTCCCTTTTAGAAACAAGTATGTGCTAAATTTCTCAGAAAATGATAATGGCAAAACACAAAGATGCCAGCGTACTGCATTACGCATAAACTTTTCAAGCTTTTCAGAAGCTAAACTGCATTAATAAGTGCATTTGGCACTTTGGCAAAGAGCTGAAGGGTTGTTTAAAAGCATCAAGGGCAACTCAAGATAACATATAAACATATGCGAGTTCCTGGCATATAAACACTCCCATCAGTATCTATCGACCAGCCTATTTTCACAGCCCTGACCGACAGCTCTATGCCATATGGATTACAGCTGGTTAAATCAGGGACACGCTGTACTGTAGTCTCACCCGCTTCTCTCCAGCCGTGCTTTATCCCTCAGGATCTCCAGGATCAGGATTTGATTAAGGTGCAGGTCAGGTCGTGACCCACAGCAGCACAGCTGTTCAACCTTGAGCTTGAACGGGAGAACGGATGGGAGAACGGATCATGGAAAAACAGAGGACTGATCAATAACTGGACGCTGGCCTAAACTGTGCAGCTGGAAACTGCCAGAGACAAATCAGCGAAAGCTTCGGCCGGAGACTCTACAGGCGTGTTTCACAGTGAGCTCCATGATTAGTGTTTGCAAAAATCATTCATTAAGGTTCCAACTCTGGTTGACTAATGATTTAGACAACACTGTATCTTTCGAGTTTCACCAATCCAAACTATTTTACGAGTTGCTGATTTTGTAAGCATTTGTATGATTTGATTCAGTATATAAATGCATATAAGCATTTAAATTTGCCACCAATTCACCAAAACATTAATTACTTAAAAGTGCAATAGACACACAAATATTATGAACACTAAAACCTTTATTTTGGCTGCGATTAATTGTTGCCCAGCACTACTGGAAATCTAATATTTAAACATTTAATTTTAAAGGTTTAAGCCTGATTACTGCAAACACTCATACACTCTTAAAAATAAAGGTGATTAAAAGGTTTGTCACAGTGATGCCACAGAAGAACCATTTTTGGTTCCACAAAAAAACTATTCAGTCAAAGATTCTTTAAAGAACTCTCTCTTTTTTACCTTTTTATAATCTGAAGAACCTTCTTTCGCCACAAAGAACTTCAGATGTTCTTCAGATGGACAAAAAGGTTCTTCTATGGCATTGTGAACCACCTTTATTTTTAAGAGTGGGGAAAAAAATATGTATATAGATGGAATTTAATAATAGTTCACTTTTTGTCTTTCTCTGAGCAAACGTTCAAATTTTTTTTTTTTTTTTTTTTTGCAATTTTTTTCCCCAAAATCAAAATGATTAATTATATATAATTTAACTTTGTCTGCAAAAAAAAAAAAAAAAAAAAAATATATATATATATATATATATATATGTACTATACCACTGTAAATATAAAATAAAATATTTGAAACATAATTCTTCATGAAAAAAAAAAATCCCGCTAGGAAGAAGTCTTTTCAAGAGGCTTCTTCTAATGTCTTCTAAAAGCTTCGTACTTCTCTAATCATCTCATGATCCTGCAACACATCAGCAGACGCAGAGAGCGAAGGGATCAAATAACCAAAGAGGAGAGGAGGAGCTGAAATCAGGAGAAAAGAGGAGACGTCCCGCACTGCAGACCTCACCCAGTCCCACAGGACGTTCCACATTTCCTCTAATTCAATCTCTGTTCGCTCCGAGCCCGAGATCCACACCAACATATACGCTCATACAGGAAACAGTTCCTCAGCCAATGCCTTTTATTTACTCCATTGATCTGATGCAGCTGCTTTCTTTGATTTGTTAGAGCCGTGGATATCTAATTCAAGCGAAATCTGAGCATTTAACAGAATGTTATGGAAATTATCCTAAATAAAGATGTGATCTAAGCCTGTACAGAATGTTCTGACGCACGCCTTTGTCAAACTGTGCGTACAAATACTTCTGAAAATGCAATAATGCAACATTCAGCCCGGACTCTGAGACACAACTGGACGTTGCAATTAGTTTTGCTTCCTTTGAGGTCGCCAAGGGCCTCAAAGCAGTTAGTACCAAAGCAACCGGGCAGACAAATGGCTTAGACGCTGGGTTAGACGCTCTCAGACCCAAAAATAAGAGCGTAAATTAAATTCCAGGCAGCCCGAGGAGTGGCAGCTGTAGAAACACAGAGAAGACGTGAGCCGTTCCCGAAGGAGGGGGTGTTTCAGGCATGTGCTCGTTATCTGTTTTCTAAATGCATGTTGTAGATATGGCTTCGCAATGTGCAATCAAACTGGATTTTTCAGTGAAATGAGAGACTTCTAACTTTTTTTTGTTAGTTTTAACTCTGCCCCTTTAAGACCACATTTAGTCCCGCCTCCATGTTTGAGTGCCACACCCACATTTCTACATCCAATAAACAACTGATACATAGAACTGATACATCCCCGTCCAACATTTTTCTGTTTTCGATAATCTTTTAAACAGAAAATACGAGATTTGTCGCTATTACACTTACAACATCTTTAAAAAAACGAGAAAGTTACTTTATATACACATTTTTTATTAAAATGATCAGCATGTTGAATGCCACAATAAGTTTAAAGTGCTTTATTAATAAAATATATAATAATTTTTTCCATTTATTCAATTTGTGAAAATCATTGTTTTGATTATTTCCAGTTTTTTAATTGTGTTTTACTTGTGCATTAACAATGTAGCATTTATTTTGCAACAATTATGATTATTTGAATGAAAAATCTTTTTTAATTAAATGTAAACTTTCAAGAATGTCAGATGTTATAGCATTTAATAATCTGATTCATTTTCAGAATAGTTCAGGATTTAAATAATGTCATATGGAAAATGTACAATATATTATGGAATTTTAATCTGTAATGATTTCAGAATTCTTTAAATATTTTTTTCTTTGCATGTTTGATTTTTAAAAACAGCATGGAAAACCCATTCTTTGATTATTTCTAATATACATTTTTCTGTTTTGCATTGAAAATTGAGATTTTATTATGCAAAAAAAAAAAAAAAAAAAATTGAGCAAATACAAAATCTAAAATCTATATCAAATAGTCTCAAAAAAGGCTAAAAAAGCTGAATTTGTTAAAAAATAATTTGAAACTTTAACACCGGTCCTAACACAAACAGTTCTCTCTTAGGGGCCACCCATAGGGGCCGTGTGTCCCTCAGCTGTTGTCCACCGTCATGACAGCTGGTCCCTCCGAACCTCGAGCGCTCCTCCCCTGTTTAACACACAGAGCGTCCCTGACGGTAAACACCGAACCTCCACCACCTGTTCTACTGTAACACCGTCTGTGCTGAATGAACCCACCCTCGCCGTACAACAGGTATCCCTTTATATCAAACACAGGATATTGTGTCGCTGCACGCTTCGCTGCTCTTGAGTGGAAGCTCCATTTTGTTGGGAAGTGTTGGAGGGAAACTGTGATGTTGTTATTGGACAGGCGCACCGATGGAATATCGACAGGAGAGTCTGTGAATTCTACTGCTTATTTTGGCTGCGATGAACCGAAAGTGCAGGAAAGAGCTTGGGATTTGATTAATGCAAGAACATATGAACATGTTTAATGATAAGATCGTACTGATGCTAAACAATCAATCAAACTTCAATGCACTAACTAAAGCTAGAGCCAATGATTCATGGGTTGCAAAGCAAGGTTTCATTACTCAAATACGCCAGAAACATTAACATGCATGCAAACGTTCAAGGAGTATTTCAGCCAGAAATGAAAAATAAATGCACTCACTCTCAGGTCATCCAAGATGTATGAGTTTATTTCTTCATCAGATTTGGAGAAATGAATGGGTGCCGTCAGAACGAGAGTCCAAACGGCTGATAAAGACATCACAACAAACCACAGCACTCCAGTCCATCAGTTAACATCTAGAGAAGACCAAAAGCTGCGTGTTTGTAAGAAACGAATCGCTCATTAAGACGTATTTAACTTTAATCAGTTGTTTTCAGCCAAAATACGAGTGCATAATCCATAATAACGCTTCCTCCAGTTGTTCCTCACATCAAAATCCAGCCACATCTCGGTTTAGATCTGTTTTGGCTTGTACACACTGCTTGATCTGTGCAGATTTCTCTCCTGATTCAGACCAGACCACTATTTTACTGGAGAAAGCAATATTATAGATATTATTTCAGCTGGAACCAGTGGTTTGCGGTTAAACGTCTTGATGGATTTGTTTCTTACAAACACACAGCGTTTGTCTTCTCCAGATGTTAACCGATGGACTGGAGTGCTGTGGATTACTGTGATGTTTTTATCAGCTCAGTCTGTTTAAGGCCATACTGCAACGCTACAGTTGTAAAGCAAGCTGAAGACATCTTCTTGAGCAAATAGGTCTGTGCATAAAGCTGATGCATCAAGAGCGAGAGAGGGAAAAAAAAAACAATGCAGAGTGCATTTTCTGTGCCAAGCTCTTAAATGCCACAACACTCGAAAACCTGCCAAGAGCCCAACCAGAACCAAAGCTTTTACTAATAAAACTGACTCAATCGTATGCCAAATCTTGATGGGAAGGGGTAAATATTAATTAGAGAAGAAATGAAAATAAATTTGTCTTCCGAAGAGCAAAAAGCAACATGGTGCTGACTGAAGCATCAAATGAAAGGCCATTTCACACCAGCGTGAAGAACGCTTCATGAGTTATCAGACGGCAGAGACAAATAGTTTTACACCAGATCTCATTCACACCAGTGAATCTATGGAGCCGAAGACCAAAAGTTATTTAAAGGAACAGCGTGCTCATTTTATGAGTAAGATTTCGAGAATAATGCATATGCCAACACTCTTAAAAATAATGGTTCTTTACTGGCATTGATGGTTCCATGAAGAACCTTTAACATCCATGAAACCATAAAAGGTTCTTATAGTGGAAAAAGGCTATTTGAAAATGGTTCTTTGGCGAACCAAAAATGGTTCTTTCATGACATTACTTTGAAACTCCCCATGAAACCTTTATTTTTATTAGTGCATATGCATAAAAACTGCAAAGAAAGTCCCCAAGATTTGATATCCAGGTGCAAGCGTCACCAGAGACTAAACGTGGTCATGATATATAGTAGGTGTGGCTCTAGTGTATCAGCGCCACTCTGGGGTGTCCAACAAAAACATCTGGAGCTGCTTTAAAATTCAGTGAATTTGCGAGTTTCAGGTCTTCTCTAACACCTCTAAATCCCCTCCGGCTTCCAGCTATTAAACCAATGAAAAACCCTGCTGTCAGAACACACAATGCACTCTTCACCATCTCTAATGAACATTGCTGTGAGAGACCAGAATAACTATTGGGCCCGCGTGGCGCTCGGAGGGCATTCAGGCTGTGTTTGCAATAGCATTCAATAGCAATAGCAATAACATCCTCTGCATTTCTCCTATTCTATAGCTTCCTTCCTTAACTAGTTGTCTAACAAAACTGCTGAATATTGTTGGCTCTTTGACAAATTGCATCAGCTAAATGCATAAATGCAAACAGCATGTGAAATTCAAAACCCATCAAAATAGAGCCGCAATTAAATGCACTATCCATTTTCTCTGCCTTTTAACGTTTTCTTGACTCAACCTTTATGCTAATTAGAGATTACAGTGCAAAATAGAGGATACAATGATAAGTGGATGCCACTTGTTGAGTCATGGCAAAGCAATGAAGTCATGCAACAACGCATTTGAAACATGTTCTCGTCGTGCACACTATTAAAGAACAGCTGCACGGTACGCTAGTATTGCGTTCCGATGTTATGCGTCATGCGCGTGGCTTTATGACATCACAAACACTTGCGGAGCATTACATGCGTGCCATTATGACATCATGTCCGATTGCACTCGTCTCATGGTTTCTATTAAGCGCTAAGTGGCGAGTGCGTAACCGCGCACATGTGCGTTATTTATTTAGTGCGATGTTTACCACATCTCAAGCGATTACCACAATTTAAATCAAAATAAATAGCCTTCGATTATCATACGCACACGGACGCGACGCGACTCTTTGGAGTACCGCAGTGAGATGATGGGCACCGGATCAACATCCATTTCAGGTCACTGAGAGTAACGCGCCAGGTTTACACATTAGATGACGAGTTAGCGCATCACAATCTGCTAAATCACATCCATACAGTAAGATTACTCATTACAGTAACCCCTGCTCATGCAAATACACGTCTGCGCTTTTAATAAGGCAAAACTCCAGCTTCAGGATCTGACCACGCCTGTTTGCATCCATATTCTACTGTACCGTTATCCACATGATTCATATAACCACATCAAACCCAAATCGTTATAATAACATACTACACTGTAATAACTAATAATGATTATGCATCAAGGCTCTAAATCTGGATCAGCATTAAATGCACCTGGATTTATATGATTGACGCAAACTCCTCTCGGAGTCTATCACCACCCACGTATCCATGAGAAAATCTCTGTTATTATTGCGGCAAACGGGCCTAAGCGAGCGCGTTTCAGCCTGTGCGTTCTTAATAAAAGAACTGAAGGTAAAATTAAAGGTTTGTTTGTACTTACCGATAAAAGAATACGTGCTAAACTTCACCGCGTTCGGAGTCCGCAGCGCGTAAAGAGAGCGAGAGAGAGGCTGGACACACTGCGCTGGGAGTGACCGATGCGCACTGCCTCCCTCCCCGTCAGCTGCTGCACCGAGACACGGGGCGGGGAATCTGCACGCCCTACTACTGCGAGACTGCGTGGCCTTTGTCGTAGTAGCGGGGAGAAGTTTGATTCGTTAAGTGAATCGATTCGCTATTTGTGTCACTGATTCGTTTCTTGAGTCTAGGCGCGTTAATGAAGTACTATAGCGGGTTCCTTTGGTTTTGAACTTGCCACTTTTACCATAGTAGCGGGGAGAAGTTTGATTCGTTAAGTGAATCGATTCGCTCTTTGTGTGAACCGATTCACCAATTCGTTTCTCGCATCGAGGCGCGTTAAAGGTACAATTTGTAAGATATTTGCAGTTAAATATCCAAAAACCACTAGGCTAGTGTTATATATTTTGTCTAGCTGATTACTAACGATATCTCTAATGTTTTCAACTACTTGTAAATCATGAGAAAATTCCCATTCTAAGCAGTGACACGGGGCAGTGCAGTCGCCTGTCAATGACGTCAGTTCCCCTTTGTAACCGCCTTTATTGACGTAGAAACCACATGACAACAGTTTCGTGGACAAATGCGGAAGTAGCTTTGCGACAAACTTCAATTAGAAAGAGATACCGATCTCGCTTGTGTTTTACTCGACAGGTGAGTTGTTTTAATTCGTATCTTTACAGAAAACGTATGCTATTATAACGATCAACAAGATTAGTGTTATGGGACATATACGGCAAACGCCAGGCATTGAATCTCTAGATCTTGACTTTGTATGTAATCTACTCGCGCAAATCGTTGAACTCGCGTTAAATCCATGATTTATCTTTCCGTCTGTTTGATGGCCGTCAGAATAGAAGACAACACATCCCATCATTCCACGCTTCGTCTTAGCGTCATCAAACCACGCGATTGTTATTGTTTTGATAGTGCGCCCTCTCGTGGCAGGTCCTACAACCTGTACCTTTAATAAAGTACTATAGAGGGGTCCTTTGGTTTTAAACTTGCCACTTTTACAATAGGAGCCGTGGAGAAGTTTGATTCTTTTAGTGAATCGCTCTTTGTGTAAAACGATTCACTGATTCATTTCTAGCATGATTGATGTTTACTGTACGTCCGATGAGAACTTAAGAAGTCCAAAACATGTTCGAACCAGTCCAAAATAACTAAATTTACTGATTCTTTTGAATTCTTACTCATACGCGTTTGCTCGGCACGGATTTGTTTTACTCTGTGACTTGCAAAAGCATCGTGAATCAGTTCAGATGAATCGACTCAAAAGAACCACTGACTCACTATGGGCTGTTCTAAGGTCAGTGGATATACAGCGTTTAGGCCAGACATCTGTGATGCTTATGAGTCTGTGCTTTGATGTAGTATTGAATGAAATACGATGCATTTTAAAACCATAACCTGCTTCTCCAGCCTTAAATAATTTTGGGGGCAGATGCTGGCCATTTTAAAATGCAATGCTATGACTTCCTCTTGGGTGGGTCTGGAAATTATCTGTCCATGCCAACAAGGACAACAAGCTCATCAACATCAGCTGTTTTCACTTCTTGTTTTGCATCTATGTCATCCTGGTTAGGGATTATATGCTTGTGTGTATCAATGTATTAGCTGAGATTTCATTGAATCATACTACTTTAATTCTTAAATGTTTTAATTCAACAAAACATTTAGCTAAATCAACTACTGGAGATACAAATGATATGATACAATCCTAAAGATGATGAAGCATATGTAATTGAAAATATAAATTATATGTACTATTAATATATATAAAAAAATTTAATATACATTTTAGATGAAAAGCGTAACATTAACTTAACTGAACCTAAACAAATTAAACTAAAATAAGAAATGCTGTCTTGGCAAATATTTAAAATAAGGTTAAGTTGAAGTACTAAAATTACTCAAACTAAAACGGAAATAAAATCAAGCTAAATATAACAATAAAAAATATAAACGGAGAAAATCACAACAAAATTACTTAAATTAAAATGAAATAAATAAAGATAATCTAAATAAAAAAAAACTAACAAAATTAGATTATCACAACAAAATTACTCTAAAAATAATATAAAGCTAAATATAATAAAAATAACATTATAAAATCACAATATAATTACTAAAATAACAAATTTAAATGGAAACTTAAAATATAAAAAATAAAGGCTAATTAAAAATATTATTACATTAATAGTATGCAAAAAAGAGCAAATCACAATTAAATTATTGTAACTGAAATAAACTAAAGCTAAATAGAAATATTAAATAAATAATGATAAAATTAGAAAAACCAAAACAAAATTACTAAAACTTAACTAAAATAAACCAAATCAAAATAGAAATATAACAAGAACTAATAATAAACTGACAAAATCACAACTAAATTACTAAAAACAAAAATTATTTAAAATTTAAATGGAGACTTAAAATATAAAATAAAAGCTAATTCAAAATAAGTATACATATTAATTTATGAAGTTATTAGTATGCATACAATACTAAATAACTCTGAAAAGTGCAAATATGAAACTTTCTGTACATACAGTAACATGAGCAATACAAATTAAGCTCTGCTTAGTTTGTGTATCCTATATATAATATATCAATAATATCTACTATTACAAATAATATATATATCAATTATTTTGACATAACTGTAATGAGAATTTGGGGTAGGTTATAGAAGCTTCATGAAAATAATCGTCTGTTTTGTTGTGCAATATTTTTTTCTTTTGATTTTGAGGTGAAGTATGATCTGGACATGTTCTTAGTAACGAAAGGGATTCCTCTCTGTCTCTGGGAACGCTGGTCTCTGGGGTCTCTCTGCTGGGACGGGCCTCTTTTCTCTCCCACATCTGTTGAGCTGAAAGCAAGGCCAGCTGAGAGCAGTTCAACAGGTCTGCGGTCCCTGCCGAGGGCAAACGTGACCCCTCTGTGCTCTGGAATGTCCCGGGCCCCCGTCGCCTCCCGTCTCTCCACACGAACCCTTTGTGACGCTGAGAGAGAGAGATTTAAAGCAATGGTGCACAAACAGCACTGCAATGAGATCAGAACTCCTGCTTTAAAGGAATAGTCCAGCCAGAAATGTAAATGTGCTGAAAATGTGAGTTTGTTTCTTCATCAGATTTGGAGAAATGTAGCATTGCAGTGAATGGGTGCCATCAGAATGAGAGTCTAAACAGCTGATAAAATAATCCACGGCACTCCAGTCCATCAGTTCACAACTGGAGAAGCCAAAAGCTGTGTGTTTGTGAGAAACAAATCTTTCATAAAGATGCTTTTAACTGCAAACTGGATAAAATACTAGTATAAATACTAGTAAATAAAAATACTAGTAAATAAAAGTCTATAATCCATAATAACGCCTCGTCCAGATTTGTAGAAATGTAGCATTGCATCAGTGTCTCAGCAATGGATGCTCTGCAGTGAATGGGTGCCGTCAGAATGAGAGTTTTTTTATTTTTATTTTTTTACAAAAAAATGAGTCCATTATCCATTATAACGCTTCCTTCATCTCTTGTTGTCTCTAACATCCAAATTCAACTTAAAGATGTTCTGGCTTGTAAACCGGTCTCCTGATTCAGACCAGAATACTTTTTTTTCACTGGAGGAGGCGTTATTATGGATTATAGACTTGTATTTTAGCCAGTTTGCAGTTAAAAGCATCTTTATGAAAGATTTGTTTCTCACAAACAAACAGTTTTTGTCATCTCCAGATGTTCACTGATGGACTGGAGTGCCGTGGATTATTTTATCAGCTGTTTAGACTCTCATTCTGACGGCACCCATTCACTTGAGAGCATCCATAATGCTACATTTCTCCAAATCTGATGAAGAAACGAACTTGGATGACCTGAGAGTGAGCACATCTTTCAGCCAATTTTCATTTCTGGCTGAAATATTCCTTTCACGTAGGGAAAAAGTCCAGCACATGTGTGTTGAGGAATGAATGCAGCTGTTGCAAACGCTTCGACTTACAGTTCAAGGCCTGCCAAGAGTCAGTTCAGCCTCGCAGTGAGAGAAAAGAGGGGTGCGTGCGTGCATCTGTGAAAGTTAGCAGATGCATCGTCCTGACGGACTGTTCACTGAAATGATTCATTCCTTTACAGCGTGAAGTCATTTCACATATCAGTGAAGCTTCGCTGTCGTTCATTTGCGAGAGCATGTTAGCTGTAAAACACTGAGTGTGAATAACTTTAACAGTGCTGTCACTTGATTTATGCATCTACAACATGAGATAGTGGCATGACAAAACCAACAGATGAATAATCTGGAGCAGCGTGTGCACACATGTTTGCTTTCAGTATTTTTGTTATTGAAGACATGAGTAAAACTGAAAGAACTGACCACATGAACAAAACGTTGACGTATCCCACAATCCTTTTTAAAGACTGTGGCTCTAAAAGTGAAACAATTTGGTCACACTTTATTTTAGGGTCCAATTCTCACTATTAACTAACCATTAACTATGATTTTTGCCTCAATTAACCCCTTATTTGCTGCTTATTAATAGTTTGTAAGGTAGTTGTTAAGTTTAGGGTATTGGGTAGGATTATGGATGTCATGCATTATATGTAGTTTATAAGCACTAATAAACAGCCAATATGTTAATAATAGACATGCTAATAAGCAACTAGTTATTAGTGTGAATTGGACCCTATACTAAAGTGTTACCAACAATTTTACTGTTAGATATAATGTACAGAAATGTTTTTCATATATTCATATCTGCACTTCTCGCATATGAGTTATTACTTTTTTAGTATTATTTGTATACTATCATAGTATATTCAAAATTCTAATTATCTTTTATTAGTATATTTTAGTTTAACATTTTGGTTTTCAAAGTTAGCTTTTTTTTTTTTAGTTTGTGTCATTGTAATATTTTTTTCTATTTCTATTTAGCTTTTATTTATTTTTATTTCTGTTATTTTTTTCTCTCTCGTGTTTTCTAGTATGTTTAATAATTTTAGCACTTCTGCTATTTTAGTTAGTTGCCAAAGGGCATCATTTTTAATTTTCATCAACGTTTTTCTTCTAATATTTAATTTTACTTTATTTCAAATAATTCTTAATAGTTTGTTTTTAGTTAACAATAACAAAACTGGCATGTTTTGTGGTTAATATAATAGAAAACATATTTTAAAATCTTAATTTCAAAGTTTTAGTGTTTTATTGTAATTTTGTAATTGTATTAGTATTTCTATTTAGCCTTAATTTATTTTATTAATTCAGTTTTATTTATTTATTCATTTGTAAGTAGTTTATTTTTAGTTAGTTGCAAAGGCATCATTTCTAATAATATCTAATATTTACATTACTTATTTCAATTATTTTATTTTTACTTCACAATAACAACACTTGCACTTTTTATAGATTAATATTATATAAACCGTAAAAATATGTCACATAATTTAAGTGCACACTCTGTGGGTTATAGATTACTTTTATGATACTTGTGGTGCTTTAATTGTGTTTTTGGAACTGCTCTGTTTTCATTGTATGGAAAAGAGATATTCTTTAATCATTATCCTTAAGTATTTTACAGCAGACAGATTGGTAAATTGAAGGACAAAAAGTGTCACTCCTAGTCCTCCATAATTATTGTCTTTTTAGCTAAATTTAAATAATTATAAAATGTATAAAATATCATACGTACAGGAAAATGTTAGATTGAATGAGGAGCTTCAGCTTCAGCTTGACCGTGCAACAGTGACCATATGAAATCTGACACCCACTCAAAAGAGCTGCTACTATAAAACACGATAATGCATTAGAAAAACAACACGACACAACAGAAATCAGATCTAATCTGTTCATGTAAGACAGAAAGTCTGTGGTCAACTTCTTGGTAACATAAAAGTATCATTGCATGTCATGCTTGTTTAGAAGTGTTGCCTTTGCATTGTTTTCCAAAAAACAGTTTGTTTTGAGAAAATGCATGATTTTTGTGATTAAAAAATGCAGTAAAAATATGAAATATTATTACAATTTAAAATAACTGATTTCTATGTGAATACATTATAAAATGTCATTTATTTCTGTGATGCACAGCTGTATTTTCAGCATCATTCCTCCAGTCTTCAGTGTCACATGATCTTCAGAAATCATTTGCAGCTCAAGAAACATTTCTGATTATTATCAATGTTAAAAAAACAGTTGTGCTGCACAATATTTTTGCGGAAATAAAACACATTTTATTTTTCAGGATTCATGGATTAATAGACGGTTAAAAAGAACAGCATTTACTTAAAATAGAGTCTCCTGTAACATTCTAAATGATCAACTAAATGCATCATTTGCTAAATAAAAATAAAATAATAATAATAAAATCCAAACTTTTGAAATAAAACCAGTACAGAACGTCTTATGCAGAAAAAAGCATGTATTAAGCAGATATGTTTTTGTTGAAATTAGAGGCACTGTTTGCATGACTTGTGTGCTTTTACAGTTACCAGACCTGAAGAGAGAACATGTGTGCTCCAGAATCACAATACTTCCACTACTGAGAATAAAAAAAACGTCAGTGGAAAGCTGAAAACAAACCGGTTTCCTGTCTTCTTTCACTGCTTCCTGTCTGTTATTGGCTCCTTGCTTCAATCTGACATGTAATGTAGTTAAACACTCATTAAATGGAGAGATAAAGAGGAAAAGAAACACAGGCACATTTATCCAGGACTTAAATTGCAATGTGTGTATGTATATATATATATATATTAGTTTTGCAGGTGAAGTTAAACATGATAAAGACCTCAGATAAACACGCTTACAGACGAGGACCATCAGGAAATCCTGAATCAATCGATCAAACCCTGAGTCCATTAGAGCAGTGAGTGACCATCACAATCGAACGCTCCACTAATGGTTCAATAACTAAACCAACAACATTCAGATACTTTTAGTGTCACTTAAAATGAACATTTGCTGAAACTTTACTCACCCTCAGGCCATCAGAGATGCAGATGAGTTTGTTTCTTCATCAGGTTTGGAGAAATGTAGCATTGCATCAGTGTCTCATCAGTGGATGCTCTGCAGTGAATGGGTGCCGTCACAATGAGAGTTTGATAAAAACATCACAATAATCCACATCAACTCCGGTCGATGAGATAATATCTGAAGAAGACAAAAGCTGCGTGGCTGTGGATTATTGTGATGTTTTTTCAGCTCTCATTCTGACGGCACCCATTCACTGCAGAGCATCCATTGACGAGACGCTGATGCAATGCTACATTTCTCCAAACCTGATGAAGAAACAAACTCACCTTTATCTTGGATGACCTGAAGCTGAGCACATTTTCACACAATTTTCACATCGTTCCCCAAGTCTTGTTAGTCTGTGTGTCTCATTTAGGACGGATCTCAAACAAAGAGTCCGTCACATTCCATCAGAGGCCCAGATCCGGGCTCTTTATCTAATAGATATTGTGATTTCATACTGACTCCAGATCATTTTCCCCTGCTCTCTTTAAATACCAAAGACACAGACTTGCTCACAGCAGACTGTTCTCAGTTCAGTCTGAAAGCCGTCCGTCTATTCAGAGACACACTAACCCTTGATAAGCCTCTGATCTAATCTTGCAACTGTCAGCTAAGAGGATTCCAGCCTAAAAAAACACTGCACATGCAGATTTACTGAAGTGATGCATGCTGGGAAAAAAAGGACACCCTTGGGGACAGCTGACTGTGTGTCTCTGGGTCAACACGGACAATCTGGGAGATTTGAGCTCATCTCTAAAATACACTATTATTAAATAATCACTCTAAATACAGTTTTAATGGACGCAGATACTGATGTTGCACAAAAGTGAGATGTGCTGATGTCTGATACAGATTCCACCTTAACAGAGCTCTGTGAGACGGCCAGGTCTTCCATGGTAACAGAACTGTGATGAGTGTAACGCAGGCCGTGATTGGTCGATTATGTGTAAAGAGAATATCTCCTGAAAGAGGATAATGCTGTAGAATCAGAGGACGTTTAATATTCATACTCACTGAATAAGCAGTAAAAATTATTAATTTGCAATAAAACAACTGGTTCAGTGTTTTAATAGACATTTCTTAGTTTCATAATACTTTACTTCAAAATAGCTGTTTTTGACCAATGGCTGGATGTATAGAAGTCTCTTCTGCTCACCAAGGCTGTATTTATTTGATATAAATACAGTAAAAATTTTAAAATATTTTTACAATTCAAAATAACCGGTTTCTTTGTGATTATCTGTTAAAGTGTAATTTATTTATGTGATGTGCATCTGTATTTTCAGCATCATTGCTCCAGTCTTCAGTGTCACATGATCATTCAGAAATATTTCTAAAATGCTGATTTGCCGCTCAAAAAACATTTCTGATTATTTCCGTGCAACCTGTGATCCGTTTTATTTTTTCAGGGTTCTTTGATGAACACAAAGTTCAAAAGAACAGCATTTATCTGAAACAGAAATTTTGTAACATTATAAATATCTTTACTGTCACTTCTGATTGGATTCTGTCAGAATCGAATGAGTGCTTGATGAATAAAAGTACTGATTTCTTTTTTATTATAATCAGAAAAGTTTCTTCAGCAACAAATCAGCATATTATAATGATATCTGAAGGATCATGTGACACTGAAGACTGGAGGAATGATGCTGGAAATTCAATAAATTACATTTTACTATATATTCACATAGAGAACTGTCATTTTTAAAAGTAGTTTTTCGAAATTTTTACTGTAATTTTGGTCAGTGAGCAGAAAAGACTTCTTTCAAAAACATAAAAAAATCTAAGATAAAAATCCACTACAATATATTATATTTTATAATCTTTCATACTGAGTTTGAATTGATGAATCAGATAAAATCATACTTTTTCTTTGAGAAAATTGCATAGCATCAAAAAAAGTATTCATATTTACAACCCTATGCCAAGAAACAACAAATTATAACTATGGGGTAAAGCTTTAGTTTTTCTTATAAAGTGTACATGTAAACTATCTACCAAGTATTAGTGTTTGTTGTGCCGATCGGTCTGGCCGGGTTTCAGTAGCGAGTGCCAAATCCACGAATCTCCAGTTTAGTGATTGGTTTCTCGTTGGTGAACTGAGCGCGGTGGATTCGAGAGCTGGGACTGCCCACCTTACTGAGCCAGTACTTCCTGTAGATCACACACAGACAGACAAACACACACTCAAAAAAATGACTCTTTAAACTTACTTAAGTCAATTATGGACAGTGGTTCCACACAACCAAATTGTGTTTTGATAACATTAATGGAATTTTTTGAATCTATGCAAACTCCTTGTGTTGTGACAACACAACTGAATGAGGTATAATCTATGTGAAATAGTAATGTTCAACCAACTCAATTTATTGACTTTGCTTCAACTTAAACTGGTTAAGTTAACTCAACATGTTTTGGTTTATTACAATCTAGCCAAATTTGTTTCACTCTATCAACATAAGGAGGTTTGTTTCAAATTACTCATTTCAATTATGGACAGTGGTTCCACACAATTAGTTCTAGTTACTTTAACACAATATTTTCTTTTTGAAGTTACTCCCTTCAACAAAGCATTTTTTGTATGTTTTGTCTTGTAATGAGACAAAAGACAAGATGTCACAAATGATCAAAGTGTATTTGTTAAACAAGCAATAAATAATTACACACAGTAAAATACAGTTTAAACCACATTACAAAATTACACAAAATAGCAAATACAATTCTAATTGGCATTCATGGGCAACCAATCAAACCTTATTCCAGGAACAGGAAGTGGCTCCAGAAATAACTTCTTCAGTATTCCAAATGTGTACCTGAGTTCAGGAGGGTTGCTCAAGTTCAGTCCATAAATCAGTCCCAGTAACATGGTTTTACAGACTGTAAACTGCTATAGGTCCTGAAGAACTTTATCCTTTAAAACTCCAACTTCTGCTGGACTGTCTTCAATGATGCAGCTTCAAATAGATTCCCATGAGTCTTCTGGATCACCTCCTGACTGCTGGCAACGTCTGTATCCTAGAAGTATTTAAAAGCATGGAGAACTCAAATTATTGTGTATTAACTTTAACAAATAATTTATTAACCTTGAACTCACCATATACTCCATACTGCTAGGGTCTTCATTTGGATACTTCAATTTCATTAGTCTGAAGATGAAAACAACAAAATTTAGCCTTTGTTTTTTTTTTTCTAAAATTACATGAAAAAAAGTCAGTCATTCATCTTCTTATGGGAAATCCAGGCAAGCAGTCAAGATGGGATTCTAACAAACATTACAGTGGAAAATGTTACACATCTGGACCCTGTATGGTTAACAACAGAACTGGAATGTTCCCAGACCCAGAAACATAGTAAGGACATCAGTAAAACAGTCCATGTGACACCAGTGGTTCAACCATAATTTTACAAAGTAAACAAAAATACTTTTTTGTGCAAACAAAATTAAAACAGCGACTTTATTCAACAATTCTTCTCCAAATCGCATCTTCCACCATTATCAACAGCACGTAAATAATTCATGCACATGGTGCTGCTGACCTACAACACGCCTGCACTGAGCCTTGATTACACGCAGAGGAAAGCAATGTTCATGCCTCTTGTTACTGTCCATAATGGCAGAATATGTGATTTGGAGAAGAATTGTTGATTAAAGTCGCTATTTTTGTTTTCTTTGCACAAAATGTATTCTTGTAGCTTTGTAAAAGTGTGGTTGAAGCATTGATGCCACATGGACTGTTTTACTGATGTCCTTACTATGACTCTGGGAACATTTCAGTTGCATTGCAGCCTTTATGGAGGTTCAGAAATCTCTCGCATTTTCATAAAAATATTAGGGATGCACCAATTGACCGGCCATAAATTGGAAACCAGACGGTTTTTGCTTTAAATACGCAATTGGTAATCGGCCGGTCTTTGGAATTTTTTTCAGCCGATTTTTCCGGAAGTGCGCCCGCATGCTCCGACTACATTACTTCTGTGTGAAAGCAAACACATCCCGGGATTGATTCCAGCATTGAACTCGGGTCGGGGACGTAGTAACATTGCTGGGTTCAATCCCGGGACAAGCGCTGTGTGAACAAAAGCCAGATCTAATGCTGTGTCGTAGTGATGACATTATCGTGTGACTCTTTTACTGGCTGTTTTGAAGGAAGATCAACGTTCACTGAAAAAAAAAAAAGTGCAAACTGTATGAAGCAGAGATCAGTTAGTTCCTCACTTTCCACGGTGACACCGAGATCGTTCGCCAGATTCAGTGAAAGTATTACATGCCTAATGTTTTCGACTCGTACATTACACGTCACGCCCTGATGTCACGTGTCGTTACGGGATCTGTATTTGCCGGAATCGCAGTGTGAAAGGGGCTTTATTGAGCTTTCACTCAATTTTGGACTGTAGACTGTGGACTGTCCTTCCTTCTTGTTTGTTGCTTAAAGATAAAAAAAAAAAATCGTCCAGTTTGCTTGTAAAAGAAATCGGTATCGGCCATGAAAAATCATGATCGGGGCATCCTTAAAAAATATCATAATTTGTGCTCTGAAGATGAATGATGGTCTTACGGGTTTGAAACGACATGAGGGTGAATAATGACATGTTTATTTTTGGGTGATCTAGCCATTTAAACACACCTGAACCAGCTAATCAAGGTTCTTGGGAATTTTAAAACAAAAAAGTCTTACCTGAAGTTCCAGGCAGGTGTGTTAGAGCTGAACCCCACAGAACACTGGCTTTCCTAGAGCAGGTCTGGACACCCCTGCCTTGCATCAAAATAAATCTATCAGTTTATAGATATACCACATATTTTGTATTTATTGTATTAATAAACCTTATCTTATCTGTCTTTTTTTGTCAATTTCCAGTAACCAGTGAGAGAATAATGTTTTAATACAAGGTTGTGTTGAGTGCAGTTGTTCTTACCTGTGTAGTGGGCACCAAGAGGGTTTCAGTATTTGTCCAAGGTCTCTTCTTCAGTATGAAAACATCTTCGTAAATTTTGCAGTCCGAATCAAGTTTGGCAAAGATTGTTGATTCTAATGGGCCTATGGTAATTCTGGATGTCTCAAATTCTGCACAAACCTGTACACATGAAGTGCAATGTGTTACAAAAAAAAAAAAAAAAAAAATTGAACAGCAAAAACCAATTCAATGATCAAAATATTAAGTGATTTATTTGTGTGAGTGATGAATAGTGTCATGTTTACCATTCCTAAAGGAGGACCTGATTACATATCTGGAGCATATGTATAATGTGAACAGCTCAGAGTAGTGTCCGGTTTAAAGTCATTGTATGACCACACCGCCATGTTCATAAACAAAGCTTCAAATACTCCCACTGTGCTGAGCCAGGGCTCTCAAAACTCGGTCAACATCTCATGGTTGGACATTTATTGATTATTTATCTTTTTAAATTAGTTAAAATATACATATTATAACAAATAAAGGTAATTACTTCCACTTTTTAAAGTCATTATGTATTACTAATACAATTAATTTATACAAATATATTTGGCACACAAAATGAGATAAGAGAGAAACTCCTATTCGCCATTTGATTAGTTATATGAGGAAGTAGCTGAATGACAAATCATTCTGTCTCTTAACATCTCTTATTGTAAGCCATATGTATAATATAAAGTAAAGGTAAGTGATAGGACGTTTTATTTTTGGATAAACATTTTATTAATAAATACAATCTCTCTTAAAATACCTTATTGGGTTATGATAATCAAAACAGTTTGGTTTGATCTAGCGCAGAACTAAGACTTTAATGAAATATTTCCCCCACTTATAAAATGATTTTATTATTAGCTAGCTCCATACCGGAGAGCTGCTTTATAAAAGGAAATCAAGTTATAATTCTAGCGACACTTACTCTGTATTTTCATGTTTAATATTGAAAAGCTATCGATTGCATAAAGGACTGTTATATAAATAAACGTGACTGGACTTTTCTTTACTGGAGTGCCTGGAGAACCTCAGAGTTCGTGCAAACATCCATATCTCTGTGTTCTTAAGAGCTGCTTTTACATCGCGGTCAGTTTTTTGTTGTGTTTATGCAGTTATTGAGAGGAAGGCGTGCAGTATATATTTACATATTCATCCAAGGTTCGGATCGGGTCGGTTTGCCTCAAACTGAAGTGCTATCTTCTTCTTTTTAATTGAATCAGGAGAGTGTATTACAATCTTGCGCTACAGCGCCACACTGGTCAAACTGCATTAATGCAGGCTTTCAAATCAGGCAGATACGAGATCAAACCACTAACGTTACTCAAAAACATTTGCTGAAAATTTTATTTTTATCGTCGACGTTGTCGATAATGTCGAGTAATTGTTTCAGCCCTAGTGTATATATATATATACTAAAGTAAATACATTACAGAGAGTCGTGCGCTTTCACATCTCCCAACGCTTCAAAATCATCTATTAACGGTGCAATAAACCGATTACACAATACTAGACTGCAAAACAAAAGCACCTCAAAACAGAAACTCTAAGAGAAATTAAAGACTTTGACTTAACACAATAAAAACTTTAGATTTTCTTACCTGACTGATACCTCTTGCTCCCATCCACACCGTCATCAAATGCGTTGGAAATCGTCACTTCCGGTTTTTTTTGAATCACGAAATTAAACCCTTTACGTTACTTTAACGATTGATAATTAAGTAAAATTTAAAATTAAACATTTTAAGTTGATTAAACACAATACAATTGTGTTTTGTCGGAAAACTAAATATATTTGTGTTGTTTTAACAAAACATATATGTGTAAAACGAACAGTGCCGGAAAACGTCTCCGGTTACTATCGTAACATCTCGGTTACGTATGTAACCTTGGTTCCCTGAATAGGGAACGAGATGCTGCGGTGACGTCACCACGTATGGGAACACCTCCGGTGTGACGAATGTCTGAAGCCCTATACCATCCCGCCAATCCTATTGGCCAAATGGCGCATAGCACCACCCTACGCATGCGCACGCATGATATACCTGGGTGCAGCGCGCCATTTCGCTCAGATTTCATGACTGAAGATGAAGAAGTTATCAAGGTACGGAACGGCCAGAACCGCAGCATCTCGTTCCCTATTCAGGGAACCAAGGTTACATACGTAACCGAGATGTTCCCTATCATAGGTCACTTCGATGCTGCGGTGACGTCACCACGTATGGGAACGATATACCAAAACGCCTGACGTACCTGATAACTGAGATCCGAGGAAGCATCTGCTCAAGCGGAGAGAACCCGGGAGCCAGGAGCCATCCTCACATCCAGACTGTAGGACTTGATAAAAGTGCTCGGTGAGGACCATCCTGCCGCAGCACAGATATCATTCATAGAAGATCCACTGAGAAAAGCTTGAAAAGAAGCCACAGCTCAAGTGGAATGAGCCTTAATTTCTAAGGGCGAAGCGAGTCCGCGCGCCTCATAGGCCAAAGAAATTGCCTCCACCAGCCAATGGGACATGCGCTGTTTTGGAACCGCATGGCCCTTACTTTTATGTCCAAGACAGACAAACAGCTGGTCAGATTCACGCCAAGGGGCTGTACGATCCACATAAGTCTTTAAAGCTCTCACAGGGCAAAGACTTAGATCTTCTGATCCAGCCTCAGCAGGTGAAAAAGCTTCCAGGAACACTTGCTGAAAGCGAAAGAGGTTAGATGCGACCTTAGGAACATAGTTAGGCCTGGGCCGCAGCAGCACCTTCACAGAGCCCGGTGCAAATTCCATGCATGAGGATGAAACAGAAAGAGCCTGTAAATCCCCAACTCTCTTGAGGGAGGATAAAGCCATGAGAAGAAGTGTCTTCAGTGTCAAGAATTTATCCGATACGGTCTCCAAGGGCTCAAACGGATGCCCTGATAAACCTAGCAACACAATGGATAAACCCCATGAAGGAACTCGCACAGGGCGGAAAGGCCTCAGCCGTCGCGCACGCTGTACGAAACGAGAAACTAGTGGATGACACCTCATAGAGGCACCGCCTATGTATTCGTGGTAAGCTGAAATGGCTGCCACGTAAACCTAAAAGTGGCTGGTGTTATGTCATCCGAAAAACAATCCTGGAGGAACTCCAGCACTGAAGCCACTGGGCAGTAAACTGGATCCACATTACGATTGCCACACCAGGCTGTAATCAGTCTCCACTTGAAAGCATATAAGCGTCTCGTAGAAGCTGCTCTAGAATTCAATATAGTCTCAGTGGTTTCAACAGAAAGACTGGGACATACTAATGCACTCCGCTCAATGGCCACGCCCACAGTTTCCACAGATCCGGCCTCGGGTGCCAAATCAGCCCCTGTGCTTGTGATAATAAATCCTGTCTGAGGGGAATCTCCAAGGAGAGCCCGCTAGCAGACTGATCAGATCCGCAAACCACGGCTGCGTGTGCCATCGCGGAGCCACCAGCAGCAGCTGATCCACTCTATCCCACCGTATTCTGCATAATACCGCTGGGATCAAACGAATCGGAGGAAAAGCATACAGACTGGTCGTGGGCCAGCTGTGAGCTAATGCATCCACGCCCAGGGGCGATGGGGGCATAGGGAGAACCATAGCGGGCAATGCGTAGTCATGTTTGACGCGAATAAATCCACTTTCGCTTGCCGAATATCCGCCATAAAAGATTCACCGTCTGGAGGTGTAATCTCCATTCTCCCTGTTCCAGAGCCCGTCTGGATAGCATATCTGCTCCGAAGTTCAAACGTCCGGGGACATGAACAACTCGGATCGACAGAAATTTTCTCTGAGACCAGAGAAGAACATGTCTCGCCAGCCTGCACAGGGGGCGAGAGCGTAATCCTTCCTAATGATTCAGGTATGAGACAAACGCTGTGCTGTCTGATCTGAGCAGCACAAGACGGCCGATCAGCAGATTCGCGAATTACTGGAGAGCCAGAAAACTGCCAGTAATTCCAACCGGTTATATACCAACTGCGTTGTGCAGCTGTCCACACTCCATGGGCTGGTAGCCCTTGACAAACAGCTCCCCAACCGGTCAAAGACGCATCCGTCGTGACGGTCTCTGGGAAAGCTCAAATCCCCAGCCGAACCCCGGTAGGAGAAACTCGGTTGGCATCCATAGCTTTAATGACATCACACAACTCCGTGTCACCGAAATCGTCGGATGCGGAAGACAACGGGGTGAAATATTTCGTCTTACCGCCCACTTTTCCACTGAAAAGGGCGCATGTGAAGTAACCCCAGACAAATTACGGGGAATGCCGCTGTGGAATCCAAGTGGTTAACAGACGGACGCCCTGGAGCCGCAACGGGGCCAGAGCTACATCCATGCATTGAGAAGTACGGGGTCTACGACTTCTATAGCCCCTTTGCTCAGCAGAGTTGACATCTCCTGTCACAACACTGCTATTACCATCAGTCTACCACCGTGGAAAGAATTCAGCGGAAAGAGGCGGGCCTCTAAAAAACGAATTGGTGTATCCGTGACAATTGTGCGTAACACCCATTGAGAAATGCCGGGCAAGCGTTCCACGCGACCCAAAACGATACTAGCAGTCTCAAATTTCCGCTTTCTGCAACGCTGTCATACACATAATGTCCGTGCACGGAAAAGCCTGCGGCATTCGTGCACAGGGGAAGTGTATGCATAAGAGCTATTGCGTCCCGTTGTGTATATTCCTGAACGTGTCCACGGCAGGAATTAGACCAACAAATTGAACATCAGGCTCTGCCGCTAACTAAAACGGCGGCTGTGCGAGCCGTCATAAACGGGTCGTCTGTGTAAGACCCTTGAATCGCCCCTCAAGATCTGAAAGCTGGATTGCGCAGTGTCTGAGGGATTATTATTTATTATTACGCCTGGCGTCACAGCCCGATCCAATGCTGCTCGAAGCGCTGTTTGCTGCGAGACAGTCAATGTTAGAGCGTAGGGACTGCAGTGAGAGTGTTGGATGCGCATTAGCGGTCCAACAGCACTCTCTAGTGGAGGGCACAGTCCCTGGCGAACATGAAGTAAAGCGCATGCGTAAACTTGCTGCGTTTCGTTGTGTATAATCCTGAAGCGTATCCACGGCAGGATTAAATTCACCAAGATAAAAATCGGGCCACGTCGCCATTGCGAGAACGTGGCGGCTGTATGAGCAGTCATAAACTGGCCATCTCTGCCAGCCTTTTGTGCCGTCCCTCAAACTCTGAAGGCTGGATTGTGCAGAGTGTCTGAGGGGGCGCTCAAATGATAGCTCAATCCAATGATGCTCGAGGTGGCTTTGCTGCGAGACAGTCAATGTTAGAGCGTGGGGACTGCAGTGAGAGGGTTGGATGTGCATTAGCAGTCCAACAGCACTCTCTAGTGGAGGGCACAGACCCTGGCAAACATAGAAGGAAAGCGCAAGCGTCAAACTCGCCGCGTTTCGTTGTGTATAATCCTGAAGCGTGTTCACGGCAGGATTTAATCCAACAAGATAACATTAGGCCACGCCGCTGACGAGAACGCGGCAGCTGTGTGAGCCGTCATAACTGGCCATATTCGCCAGTCTCTCGTGGCGTCCCTCAGACTCTGAAGGCTGGATTGTGCAGAGTGTCTGAGGGGGCGCTCAAATGATAGCTCAATCCAATGATGCTCGAGGTGCCTTAGCTGCGAGACAGTCAATGTTAGAGCGTGGGGACTGCAGTGAAAGGGTTGGATGTGCATTAGCAGTCCAACAGCACTCTCTAGTGGAGGGCACAGACCCTGGCAAACATGAAGCAAAGCGCATGCGTCAAACTCGCTGCGTTTCGTTGTATATAATCCTGAAGCGTGTTCACGGCAGGATTTAATCCAACAAGAAAACATTAGGCCACGCCGCAAGCGAGAACGCGGCAGCTGTGTGAGCCGTCATAAACTGGCCATATTTGCCAGCCTCTTGTGGCGTCCCTCAGACTCTGAAGGCTGAATAGTGCAGAGTGTCTGAGGGGGCGCTCAAATAACAGCTCAGTTCAGTGACGCTCGAAGTGCATGTGCTGCGAGACAGTCAATGTTAGAGCGTGGGGGCTGCAGTGAGAGGGTTGGATGTGCATTAGCAGTCCAACAGCACTCTTCAGTGGAGGGCACAGACCCCGGCAAACATAGAAGGAAATGCATGCGTCAAACTCGCTGTGTTTCGTTGTGTATAATCCTGAAGCGTGTCCACGGCAGGATTTAATCCAACAAGATAAACATAGGGCCACGCCGCTAGCGAGAACGCGGCAGCTGTGTGAGCCGTCATAAACTGGCCAAATTCGCCAGTCTCTTGTGCCGTCCCTCAAACTCTGAAGACTGAATTGTGCAGTGTCTGAGGGGCGCTCAAATAACAGCTCAGTTCAGTGACGCTCGAAGTGCTTGTGCTGCGAGACGGTCAATGTTAGAGTGTGGGGAAAGAACGAGAGGCTTCTCGTAAAGAACCGTCTTAATAAGAGAATAAAATTTGCCGAAATAGACACGACTCGATACGTCTAGACGAGACTAGGTCGCGGCGGAGTTTGGCGCGATCCGTTCGGCTAGAGAGGTAGTCAAACGGCATCGCTATATAATAGCAGTCCGCCATGTAGCACACTGAGGAAGGGGAAGCGCGTTTCTCCTGTCCGCTCGGAGGGAGAGAACCGCTTATGCAGGTCAGAGCCTACTCTGAGTAGAAGCTGCGGTTAGACAACATAGTATAAAGCAAAACTGCTCTGATCAACGCGCTCGAGTAGGGGAGAGCGAGCAAGTGGAAACTCCAGTGCATCACTGTGTTCATAGTCAAGCCGCACATATCGCCCCTAACCAACACCTCGTGCGGGGCCTCGGCGACCGCAGAAGCGAACGGTGGGGGTTAGACGCGAGGCGACTGAAGAAATAGACTCCAGAGCGCGGATACTTTTCTTATTTTACCATAGCCGTAGGCTATCACAGAGAGAACATGAGAGAGGCTGCAAACGAATCTCTCATGAGTGCCTCCCTGTGATAAACCCATATACGGCTCTTACCTTTCGTTGACTCATCGCGTCCGCGAAAGAGGAGTTAAACACTGCTCGAAGAAAATCGCTGGAGAACGCGAGATGATAGGGCACAGAAGATTCGCTATTCCTGAAGGAATGAAATCTGAGCGAAATGGCGCGCTGCACCCAGGTATATCATGCGTGCGCATGCGTAGGGTGGTGCTATGCGCCATTTGGCCAATAGGATTGGCGGGATGGTATAGGGCTTCAGACATTCGTCACACCGGAGGTGTTCCCATACGTGGTGACGTCACCGCAGCATCGAAGTGACCTATGATAGGGAACCTCGGTTCCCTGAGAGGCGGGAACGAGACATTACGTCAGCTAAGACGTATATGGGAACTCTTCCCTTCTCCACTTTCACTGAAATCTTATTGGCTAACGCCAGCTGGGGACAGCTGGCCAATTGACGCGAAGCATGCAAATACTGGCGGGTAAGCGTGCAGTATAAAATGCATGGGCGCGAAAATTACGTCAGAATCACGACTGAACGCTAGCACAGCTGATCAAACAGCGACCACGGCGGCTAACGTAATGTCTCGTTCCCGCCTCTCAGGGAACCGAGGTTACGATAGTAACCGGAGACGTTCCCTCTCGAGGCGGTAACTCAACATTACGTCAGCTAAGACGTATATGGGAACTGTATAAAATCCCGCCGTGAGAGCAGTGAAGATAAGCCCTGAACGGAGTCAATCACCCTCACACAAGCAGTACAGTTCTAGCCAATGGCCGTGTCGCTAAGAGTGCTTGCATCTGATAGGCGGAACTAGGCCAATGAGACATCTGCTCCGACCCTAACAAAATATGCATAACTTCAAGCAATATATCGAAATCTGCACTAACCAGGGCAGACACAAAGCAATAAGCACTCAAGCATGAGAGTTAAACAGAGTCGACGGCGTTTGCGGTGACTGCTGCATAAACCATTTAAACCATAACACAGAGTTAGCAGCCATGGTAACTACTGTATAGCTGGTTATAACAGCTTTAATGAATAAAACTTAACTCACCGAAAAACATGTGACGCTACAGAGGGTACATCCAGCTTGTAAAACCTGGCGATTGTGTTCTGGGAAGACCAGCCAGCAGCAAAACATAAATACTGGACAGACATACCTCTAGACCAGGCCCATCAGGAAGCATTTATAATGTCCTCGCAGAATGAGCTCTGATGTTGAGGGGGTAATCCTTCCCCTGGCATTTGATAGCGTCCACGATCCAGTGAGAAAGTCTCTGTTTAGAAACAGCACGTCCCTTATTACATCCACCAAGCACACGAACAGCTGGTCCGACTGACGAAAGGCGGCCGAGCAATTCATATACATCCGTAAAACCCTAACAGGGTCCCGGCGCTCTGAGTATCAGCGTCGCGCGAGGCTGACGGCTCAACAGATAAGGCGGGCAGGGAAACAAAACGGTGTATTGAGTGACTTCGAAACGAAACCCGGTCTCGGCCGGAGAGTGACATTACAGTCGCCAGGCCCGAAACCAATGCAATATTGTTCACCAAACACTCACGAAATTCTCCAAGGCACTTCGCTGAGGCGAGAGCAAGAGGCAAGGCAGTCTTCAGGGAAGCTCCTTAACCGCAATCGAAGCTAATGGCTCGAACGGTAATAAGAGATAGAGCCCTCAAAACTAGAGCGAAATCCCACGGCGGCACGGAGGGCGGCCATGAAGTTCACAATCGACTTGCTCCCCTGAGAAAACTGAATACCAGAGCGTGCTTACCGATCGTTTACCCGTAACCGGGGAACGAAAGCGGCAATAGCGGTCACATACACCTTCAGCGTGGATGGTTTCAAACTCCCGCTATCCAACTGTGCTGTAGAAAGCGCAAAACATCCGACACGGAACAGGTCCCCGGGTCAGTATAAATGTTCTCGCACCATTTTGTGAAAACTCACCACTTCTGCGCGTAGCAGCGAATGTTTGATGATGCTCGCGTCTCAGTAAGTGTGTTTAGCACTCGTCAGTGCAGAGTGTCCCGCTCATTAGGGTCCCCGCAGCGGCCACACATGAAGGTTCCACAGCTCGGGGCTGGGGTGCTATATTGTGCCATTCGCCTGAGACAGCAGGTCCTGCTTGAGGGGGATTCGCCATGGGGGAGCCATCAGTAACTCTCTCAGGTCCGCGAACCAGGGCTGATTCGGCCAGTTCGGGGCCACGAGTATAACTGATGCTTTCTCCTCCCTGATTTTGCACAACACAGGCAGAATCTTCACAGGAGGGAATGTGAAAGCCTGGCTTCCGGCCAGCGCGATGTCAGAGCATCTCCCAGCAGGGGGGGAGTGAGATAGCAAACGTGTTCTCGCTCGTGGCAAACAATCCACTTCCTCCCTCCCAAATCATTAGATCTGATCTTGGGTGAAGCCAACATCTCCTTAAGGAATCCCGTTCCTCAAAAGCATGCTCACTCCACGGTTCAAAGTACCGGGGACGTGCGACGCTCCTATGGAGATTAAGTGTCGGTCCGCCCACAACAGGAAACTCGCTGCCTGTTTGAATAGAGCTCTGGAGCGCACGCCACCCTGGCGATTTATGTACGAGACCACAGACGTGTTGTCGGTTTGAATCAGTACATGTTTCCGCTCCAATTTCGACCGAAAGGCTTGCAGGGATATTAGGACACCGCTTCCATTATTCCAAACGGTTTTGTGTCACCTTCTCTGTGACTCCGACCACAGGCCCAGACGCACTGCTCCCCGGCCTAGATCGCGTTCGCAGAGAAAAGAACTCCTGTGCTGAACATATCCGGGCTGTTCCACGGTCTCAGAGTGCTGACGCAACTGTGAATGACCGTAAGTGCTTGTGGACCGAAGACCACGCCCTCGGCGGAACTCGAGTTACAGCCAAAACTGTAGCGGCCGCAATGTAGCAGACCCAGATGGCACACTGAAGAAGCCGCCGCCATCAGTCCCAGAAGCCTCCGAAATTCCCTCAGTGCAAACGACCTGCCCAGTCAGAAACAGCGCAGAGTCGATGAAATGCTCTAGAGAGAGATGGGCTTGTATCGCCATCGAGTCCAAACATATTCCCAGATATGTTACAGTCCGACTCGTAAAAACACGCTCTTCTGCATATTCACACGCAGTCCCAGCGTATCCAAACGGCGAAGCATTGTTTCCACGTGACTGATAGCACATCTCTTGAGTGGGCTAAAATCAGCCAATCGTCCAGATAATTCAACATGCGCATTCCGCTCGATCTGAGGGGAAATTTCGCTCTATCGCTCTCTCTCGAGCAGACTGAGAACTTCCTGTCGCAGAACAGGACGGTTTTGGGGCAAAGTCAGTGACGGGACCACGCCATTGAAGCGGGGAGGTCTGCGTTTGAATTGGAGAGAATATCCGTCGTGAATTATTCCGTCCATGAGATGACACGGCGGACGCGTTACGTCTACAGCCACTGATGGCTTATTTTATTGGGGCCCCGCCCCCGCGAGGCTGGAAGCACTGGCGGGAGGGCGGGCGCGTCGCTAAATGGTGTGACACTCTTGCGCCATCATGAGGCCATTATAATCATGGACTGTGGCTCTGCGCTGTTTGAGACAGGGCGAGTGACACAACGTTGGGTGCAAGAATTTGTATATATGCTTCTTGAGTACAATTTTTACTCACAAAAACATCACTTAAACACATATAGCAATCGTCACCCATAGTGATGTGGGGGACATGATGCATGTGTCTTTGTGGTGTTGGCACTCTCGCTCCTTCGCGAGGCCATTATAATAATAGGTTGTGGCTCTGCACTGTTCTGAGACAGGGCGAGTGACACAGAGATGAGTGTAAGAGGAAGTAAATCTCTTTAGTTGATTGTAACATGCTTTTATTGTGGAACTCACACAAACAGCATTCAAACAGACATAGCAATCGTCGCCCGAAGAAACATGGGGGACATGATGCATCTGAACATTGAGGGTGACACCGTGTTTATGTGGTGTTGGCACTCTCGCGAGGCCAGTATAATCATGGGTTGTGGCTCTGCACTGTTCTGAGACAGGGCGAGTGACACAGTGATGAGTGTAAGAGGCAGTAAAGTTCTTTCGCTGATTGTATACCTGCTTTTATTGTGGAACTCACACAAACAGCATTCAAACAGACAGCAATCGTCGCCCGAAGAAACATGGGGGACATGATGCATTTGAACATTGAGGGTGACACCGTGTTTATGTGGTGTTGGCACTCTCGCGAGGCCAGTAATCATGGGTTGTGGCTCTGCACTGATCTGAGACAGGGCGAGTGACACAGAGATGAGTGTAAGAGGAAGTAAAGCTCTTTAGTTGATTGTAACATGCTTTTATTGTGGAACTCACACAAACAGCATTCAAACAGACAGCAATCGTCACCCGAAGAAACATGGGGGACATGATGCATCTGAACATTGAGGGTGACACCGTGTTTATGTGGTGTTGGCACTCTCGCGAGGCCAGTATAATCATGGGTTGTGGCTCTGCACTGATCTGAGACAGGGCGAGTGACACAGAGATGAGTGTAAGAGGCAGTAAAGCTCTTTCGCTGATTGTATACCTGCTTTTATTGTGGAACTCACACAAACAGCATTCAAACAGACATAGCAATCGTCGCCCGAAGGAAATGGGGGACATGATGCATATGAGCATGGCGCTTGGGGGCGGGGCCTCCCGCTCACTCACTCTTTCACCGTCAGGGAGACGGCTCGTATGGCGCGCTGGCTCTCTCGCGGCGCGGGGTCCTCAACTGACCCTGACGTTACCTTCCAGGCTCTTACCACTGCTGGTTTCGGCAGAAACGAGCGTCCGGTTCAGAGCGGGGTGCCACTGCGGGTTATTTTAGCTGGTTTCAGAGCCTGGCCCGGTGCATAAGAATCTCGCAGAAGAAGACTGGGGTGAGCGACGGGGTATCACATGGCTCATACTTTGGCGCGCTTTCTGCGTCTCTGAGAATAGCTCCATGACGTCACCAAAGAGGCCGGAGGGAGCAACTGGAACGTTTAGGAGCGGCCTACGGTCCGCGTCTTTCAGGACAGCTAGGGAAGCCATAGGTGCCTGTAAAGATGACCATGAGCTCCGTGAAAAAGCTGAGCAGAGCGCTTAATAGCAATCAGCGCGAGATCAGTTGCCGCGATCCTGATGACGTCAGCGCTACTGTGCCGCCGTTTGCCTGAAACACCTTGAGTATTGCCCTGGTAAAGAGCAGAAGCTGCACTTGCTCTTTCTAGACTGTGGTCCGGACCAAAAGCAGAGGGAGACGAGCACAGGTGTGTGGTAACAGTCTCCTAGACGGGGGGAGGGTTTCCGTCCCGTCCACGTGCGTGATATGGCCTTCGTAGCAGAGTGGGTGCGCGCCGATTGGGGTGCAGCCCACGATTTCACCACGAGCTCTTGCATGCCTAAATGCCATCTGGTAGCAGCTCGACTGGAGGAGCCACGAGTCTAGTTACCCATCACAGGCTCGTCATGTGCGTTGCAAGCGAGACTCAGCTCCGAGACGACCTTTCCGAAGACCCTGACGAGCTTCTCCTGGAGGTCTCAGGGCCCTCTTGGTCGGGGCGGTCCCACTGAGAGGCCCAAACCTTTTTCGACGTCGAAGCGACATGGAGTCGTTTTCCTCGCCAGCTCCGAAGAGGACGAAGTTCGCGGAAGCTATAGTCCACCACGCCGACGTCAACCTCGTCTTCGGGCGGGGGAGGGCCCACCAGCGGCTCGCTGGCGGCAGTGGGCCTCATTCCCGCCGTCCTCCGAGCCACTCTGGCTCTGAGGGCGCGCACTGGCAGCTCGGTACACTGGGTTTTTCGCAAGTGTTGTCCGTGTGAGAATCCCAAGCAGGTCACACAGAACTGTTGAAGGTCCGAATCTAGCATTAGCAGCCATCGGATGCGGAGAGGAAAAACAGGGTGAGTAGTCCTCTATTGCAACTTCCACGATGACTTAGATAAGACTTCTAGCGTGAAGAAAGAGATTCTGACGTAATTTTCGCGCCCATGCATTTTATACTGCACGCTTACCCGCCAGTATTTGCATGCTTCGCGTCAATTGGCCAGCTGTCCCCAGCTGGCGTTAGCCAATAAGATTTCAGTGAAAGTGGAGAAGGGAAGAGTTCCCATATACGTCTTAGCTGACGTAATGTTGAGTTACCGCCTCGAGAGGGAACCATTTTTTTGAGTGCAGTCAACTATGTGAAATATAATGCCAAGACACTCCTTTTCTCACAAATTTTGCACATTTGCAATGCAATATTTTTTTCATTTTATTTTTACATTTTAATTTCAGGACAGTTTTCTTATTTATCTATCTATATAGTTGCATTAACTTAAACTAAATGAAAATGAGAAATGTTGCCTATAAAAATATTTTTTTTTATAATACTATAATACTTTTATAATAATATATATATTACTGTTTGTTTTAGTATACCAGCTTCATTATGAATACTTTTTATGGAATTTTTTTTAAAAACATTATGAACATCATTCATTAAAAAAACAATATTTAAGTGTAATTGACACACTTTAACAAAGATGCAAATCAGGATAGTATTAAACAGTAAAATTGTCTATTTATAGTTTTCTGTCTTAATACTTTTAGTTTTATTTTTTGGAATGGAAACTTTTTCACAAATGAAGGTTTACATTTCTTCCATTTACATGTGTGCTTACAATATTCACCAACCAAAATTACCATGTTCACAAAGTCAAGAACATGGACGCATAAATTAGTCTTAAAAACATGACATCTTCTAAACCTAAAAAATATATATATATTTAATTTTCACCAGAAGCCAATTAAAAACATCCATCCACATATAGAGGTGAAAAGGTGTTAAAGAATTTCAGGAAACGAACAACGCAAGCATTTAAAAATCTAATTTTTATGATGCTTTTATATACATTTTGGATCTGCATTCATTCTTAATGTAAGAAAACTTCTCTGTCTTCCATAAAGGAAAGAATGGCATAAGAAATGCTAAAGAAACTCCATCAGAAGGACAAACAACCTCCATTTTCTTTCTCTTTCTCAAAAACAAGGGCGCGGCGCACAGACACACACACACACACACACACACACACACACACACTCTAACTGAAGCCGGACAGACATGCATCTCTCATGAAGTTTTCCTCAGAGGCTGTAAATGCATTATTCTCCCTGTGGGCCACAGCAGGGGCTGATCTCATATTGGATAAGAGAGAGAGCGCTCAGACCATCTGCATGGCTGCCCAATATTCAGCTCATAATGGGCCTGCCAGGAAGAGGAGGAGCACATGTCAAAGAGAACAGCCACAATCTCTACAGCAACAGCGCAGGAACGGCCCGTGATAAAGAGAGCCGCGCAGATTGTGTTTTGAGAGCTGGGAATGACGGATTACAGACGGGTCCTGGTTGCTCTGGGGTTATCGGTCGTTATGGCCAAATCAAGAGGTTTGTTTTGGACGTAAAAGCCTCGAGTTTCGTCAGGGTGCGGTTCACTCAATACTGAGGAAATCCAACCCTGACAGAGGAAAAGACACTTCTCATGAAAAGTCATTACGTTACCGTTTTAAAAGCACAAACCCCACTTTGATTAGTTTAGAGAGAGAACTATATGGTAGAGAAACTACACTGAGAAATGCCTCTGAAATTAGTTTTAGTCATAAATTGTTAGTAAAAATGGCTTTGAAAAAATACTTTACTCATAAAATTTTAGTAAAAAAGGCTTTGAAACTCTTTCCACTCATAAATTGCTAGTAAAAATTGCTTTGGACACACACACACATCATTTTTGAAACTTTGTCCATGTTTAGCATGGGAATCCAACTCTTTAACAGTGTAAAAAACTCAGTATGCATGAAATAGCATTTCACCCCCCCCCCTTTAAAAAAAACAATATTTAAGTGGAATTGACACACTTTAACAAAGATGCAAGTCTTTGTTAAACTTTTAACTCATAAATTGCTAGTAAAAATGGCTTTGAAAAAAATACTTCACTCATAAATTGCTAGTAAAAATGGCTTTGAAAAAAATACTTCACTCATAAATTGCTAGTAAAAATGGCTTTGAAAAAAATACTTCACTCATAAATTGCTAGTAAAAATGGCTTTGAAAAAAATACTTCACTCATAAATTGCTAGTAAAAATGGCTTTGAAAAAAATACTTCACTCATAAATTGCTAGTAAAAATGGCTTTGAAAAAAATACTTCACTCATAAATTGCTAGTAAAAATGGCTTTGAAAAAATATTTAACTCATAAATTGCTAGTAAAAATGGCTTTGAAAAAATTACTTTACTCATAAATTGCTAGTAAAAATGGCTTTGAAAAAAATACTTCACTCATAAATTGCTAGTAAAAATGGCTTTGAAAAAAATACTTCACTCATAAATTGCTAGTAAAAATGGCTTTGAAAAAATACTTTACTCATAAATTGCTAGTAAAAATGGCTTTGAAAGAAATACTTCACTCATAAATTGCTAGTAAAAATGGCTTTGAAAAAAATACTTTACTCATAAATTGCTAGTAAAAATGGCTTTGAAAAAAATACTTTACTCATAAATTGCTAGTAAAAATGGCTTTGAAAAAATATTTAACTCATAAATTGCTAGCAAAAATGGCTTTGAATAAAATACTTAACTTATAAATTGCTATTAAAAATGGCTTTGAAAAAATACTTAACTTATAAATTGCTATTAAAAATGGCTTTGAAAAAATACTTCACTCATGAATTGCTAGTAAAAATGGCTTTGAAAAAATACTTCACTCATAAATTGCTAGTAAAAATGGCTTTGAAAAATATATTTAACTCATAAATTGCTAGTAAAAATGGCTTTGAAAATATATTTAACTCATAAATTGCTAGTAAAAATGGCTTTGAAAATATATTTAACTCATAAATTGCTAGTAAAAATGGCTTTGAAAAAATATTTAACTCATAAATTGCTAGTAAAAATGGCTTTGAAAAAAAATACGTAACTTATAAATTGCTAGTAAAGATGCCTTTGATAAAATATTTTACTCATAAAGTTTTAGTAAAAATGGCTTTGAAAAAATATTTAACTCATATATTGCTAGTAAAAATGGCTTTGAAAAAATACTTCACTCATAAATTGCTAGTAAAAATGGCTTTGAAAAAATACTTAACTTATAAATTGCTAGTAAAAATGGATTTGAAAAAATACTTTAATCATAAAGTTTAAGTAAAAATGGCTTTGAAAAAATAATTTACTCAATTTATTTTTAAATGGCTTTGAAAAAATACTTAACTCATAAATTGCTAGTAAAAAGGGCTTTGAAAAATACTTATAAATTGCTAGTAAAAATGGCTTTGAAAAAATACTTAACTTATAAATTGCTAGTAAAAATGGCTTTGAAAAAATACTTAACTTATAAATTGCTAGTAAAAATGGATTTGAAAAAATACTTTAATCATAAAGTTTAAGTAAAAATGGCTTTGAAAAAATAATTTACTCAATTTATTTTTAAATGGCTTTGAAAAAATACTTAACTCATAAATTGCTAGTAAAAATGGCTTTGAAAATAACTTCACTCATAAATTGCTAGTAAAAATGGCTTTGAAAAAATACTTTACTCATAAATTGCTAGTAAAAATGGCTTTGAAAAATAACTTCAGTCATAAAGTTTTAGTAAAAATGGCTTTGAAAAAATACTTTAACCATAAATTGCTAGTAAAAATGGCTTTAGAAAAATACTTTGCTCCTACAGTTTTGGTAAAAATGGCTTTGAAATAATACTTAACTTATAAATTGCTAGAAAAAAATGGCTTTGAAAAAATAATTTACTCATAAAGTTTGAGTAAAAATGGCTTTGAAAAAATAATTTACTCAATTTTTTTTTTTAAATTGCTAGTAAAAATGAATATATTTAATTGAATATATATTTATGTATAAATATAAGCATTTTTTTACTTTTATAAATATTACAACTTTGATTTTTATTTTTTAGAAAAGAATAGTGAAAATCACACAAATCAGGAGTTTAAACTGCATTCAGGACCAAAGTTTTTTGTAAACCTCATATAAAATAACAGCTCATATAATATTAAAGTTATAATATATATATATATATATATATATATATATATATATATATATATATATATATATATATATATATATATATATATATATATATATATATATATATATATTTATTTATACTATATATATAATTTTATTGGCATATTTATATTCAGTAATATTGTTTGGTTATTTTATTGGTTTATGATGGTCACAGGGTAGTGACTAATAAATGTATAATGACTCATATAGTTTATATGACCTCTTCTTTGTTTAATAGGTGATACAGACTGCCTTAAACACAGATGAAAATAAACTTTCCATTATTCTCATGCTCTGAATGAAACACTCTCACTCTCTCTGAAATAATACCGCACAGCTGAATTCACAATATATAACCACTTGAGTCTTTGTACAGTGTTCATTGTGTTGTGAAGGAAAGGAGTTTTCCATCTGTCCCGGTGAGGAAGTCAGATAACATTGACACGCTGTGATTGGAAAGAACTTTCTCATACGGATCACCATTTACATCAACCTCGGTCTAACAATCTGCCGGATGCTCTCACTCGCTCTAATACAGCACCACCAACACCAAGATAGTTTGATATCAAAACACCAGCAACTATTTACAACCTGTGACTGCCACTGGGTTAAAATATAAAAAATATATATATAATATAATATAATATAATATAATATAATATAATATAATATAATATAATATAATATAATATAATCAGTATATACAGTATATTTTAACAATGTGACTGCCATTGTGTTAGAATATCAATGAAAAAAATACATATATTATATTAATATATATTACATTATATTATATATTTTATTTTATTATAACAACATGTGACTTCAACTGTCTTAGCATATCAATGAAAAAAATATATTATATTATATTATATTATGTAATATTACAATATATTATAACAACCTGTGACTGCCATTGTGTTAGAATAAAAGAAAAGAAAAACATATATATTTATATAGAATTATTTCATATTACATTATTAATAATAATTACATCAAGAATAATATATATATATATATATATATATATATATATATATATATATATATATATAAAGTATCACTGGATCTCATATTACAATTGTATATAACCAATAAAATATTGAAACAAATGAACAAGAATAATAATATTACACACGCTCAATAATATTTTACTATATTTAATAATATTCTTAATTAAATGGCTAATAATTTGTAATTAATAAATAACAAAAAAATACTTAAATATTTACTGTTAAATATTATATTATATTATATTATATTATATTATATTTTGTAATTAATAAATAACAAAAAAATACTTAAATATTTACTGTTAAATATTATATTATATTATATTATATTATATTATATTATATTATATTATATTATATTATATTATATTATATTATATTATATTATATTATATTATATTATATTATATTATATTATATTATATTATGGGGTTTCCTCAAATGGCCCCAGTAAATGAAATGAACCCTAAATATGAGCAATAATCACAGTGATGCAGAAGATCCACAGTTATTATGAGAATGCTGTTGCAAAATGCTCTTAATAAATGCATTATGCCTCATTAGATGTTGAAGATCTGGATGGAGCTGAAACGCTCTGGCAGTATTTCTAGACTTCCAATCATAATTCAAGCACCGGTGGAGCGTTTGGGAGGGTGGAGGCCGTCTGGGGACGATCCTCTGGGATCTACAGACTCATCAACATCACCCACAACCCTAGAGATCCACCAAACCAAACCCACGACTAACAAACACCTGAAGAGAGCCGGACGAAACAAACACACTGAGAGAAAGAGAGGAAAACAAGTAAAGGGGGCGGAGCCTGGAGGCCTGCCATCTGCTGTTTAAATATTTAATGAGCAAACACATTTCTGTTCACTCGCATCTCGTGAATTGAGGAAGAGGAGGAAAAGCTCTTCTTCATCACAGTATCCAGGCAATGGCATGTACAGCGATGTGTGATTCTGGGCTGTAAGTAAATAGGACACGATTTCACCAGAGAATCACAGCTAAAAATGTCTTACAGGAACAGCGGACACAGACAATAACCTTCACATGAAAAACAGACCTGATAAAGGAGACCTTTAAATGTCATTAGATATTGACTTAAAGACATCGATCTTATATGATCTAACAATCGATATAATTATGGAAAATCTGACACAAAAGATTAGTTTCACATTTGTACATATCAGGTTTTATATTTGGAAATTTAATACATTTATATATATTTTAATATTAGTTAGTTTTCAATTAAGTTAAATGTATTTTAATATTACTTCGTCTAATATTAGTTTTCATTTTCATTTTATTAAATTTTTTTTGATTTCTTCCAGTTAGTAATTATTAAACTTAATAGTTAACAGAATTTTATGTAGTTTTAAATTTTTCTTCTAATATTTGTATTTGTGTTTTATACGATTCTTTATTTATTTTTTATAATAATTATTTATTATAATATAATATAATTCATTAATATTTGTATTAATATTTATTATTAATTCGTTTTATCAATGCTGGCTTTCATTTTTGCATTTTCAGTTTCCATTTAAACTTTATTAAACATTTTAGAAAATGTAATTTTTACAATTATCTTTTTTCTTATTTTATTTTTTTGGTTTTAATTTATTTTTCCGTTTTAGTTCAGTTTTAGTTATTATTTATTCCCAGTCATTTATTTGAGTCAATTTCATTGAATTTAATTGCAATTTCTTAAGTATGAAAATAAAAAGATTATCATCAGATCATATTAATAAAATAATGTTAATAAATTAGTTTAAGTAAAATATATAAAATATGAATATCAGATTATTCATTTTTACATTACTATATATTTTTTTTATGTCAGTTTTAGTTTTAATTTGTTTCCAGTTGAACCTATTTCAGTTAGGTGCCAAGTTTTGTAATATTTATATTTTATTCCAGCTTTTAGTTATTAACTAACTAAATGTTAACTAAATGTTGTGTCAACATAATATACTCTTATGCACAGTCTACATGCAAATATTTGTATGTGCTATGCATACTAAAGATCTGCAAACAGTATTAATGCTGCAGAAATACAGTATATAAGCTCTCACACAAATAAATGTCTGGTTCACATTTGAGACAGTGATGTCATACATTCCCTTGCCCCTGAGCTCCACCCCGCCCCGCCCGACTGACATCATGACATCATCGATCCTCGACCCGCCCCAACACACAGACACACAAACACACACACACGCTCGGCTGGAGCTCCTGCTCTTATATGATTACAGGCTACAGCACAACGCTCTCAAAGGGAAGAGTGAGTTTCCATGTTCACTGTGACTGTGAGCACTGCAGCCTTTCTAGACTGTTCCATGACACAACACTGAAGCACTGGCGCCATCTGGCTGGTGACAAGAGACACTGCACATGTCACAGATTTAGTGGATCTGAACTGGTATGAAAATATATATATATAGCAACATTTAAGCAACATTTCAAATGTTTTATTAGTTTTCATGTAATATTTATATTTAAATGTATTTAAGATTTATAATATTTGATATTTATTTTCATATTTATTATGTTTTCTTCTATTCATTTATGTCAATGGAAAGGAATTAAAAATATAAGATATAAAATATTATTTTATTCTAGATTTCATTTGTATTTATATTTTTAAAAAAAATACAATTTAAAAGATGATCATCTTTAATGGTCACATTTCTTTAACGTTTTCAGGAAACATAACATTTTGACAGTTTGTTATATGCTTACTTGTTTTATTTTATATTTATCATTAATTTATATGTAAAATGTTCAGTTTATTTCTTTTTAGCTTTAGTTTTTTTTTAGTTTTTTTTTTATTTCTAGATAGTAATTTTAGCACTTCAACTATTTGCTTAAGTAACATTTTTCGTTTCAGTTTTTCCATCTAAAACATATTTTTATTTTATTTTATTACATATTGATTTAATGTTTATTAAATTATATTTATTTATTTATAGATTCTAGTTATCTGTATATATTATATAGTTAATTTAGATTTTGTTCTTTGTAAAAAATAACAAAAAAAAGTCAACAGTTTTAGTTTTAATTCAAATTAATTCATGTTAAAATATAATTCAATTCAGGTTTTACATGCAATAAATACTGTACACATTTTACTTAATAGAGCGCCATGCAAACATTTGGATATCCTAATAAAAGTGACTTTATTGCACACTCAAAACTTATTCAAAAACAGATGCATACTCACATTTCTTTAACTTTTTCAGGATGTCCCTGCACCTGTCCCACCACAGTGCCCTGTCTAGTGTTCTTCACCCAGCCCGTCACGCCCAGTTTCTGCGCTTCTGCCTCTGTATACTGCAGTAAAACAGATGAAAAATGAGATTCAGAGAGATATCTGTATGCATGACTTAACACTGGGGAAACTAGAGAGGTTACATTTACATGCATGCATTTAAAAAAGCAACTTTCATTGCATTCAGTGGATGCATTTGACACACAAGTCCATGCATTTTCTAGGACTCAAGCTTTTACACTGCTAGTGCAAACATCAGATATCTCACTGATTTCAACTACTTAGGCTAAACTTGCATCTAAAAGATCTAGTATCTGCTTGTAATTGCATAAATCACTCCTTATACAGCAGATAGGTTGGAAAACCATCAAATATAATAATATCATTACCATTTGCTAGTGTTAGCAGGTTCCAGCAAAAAAAAAAAAAAAAAGCTCTGTTAAAAAAACTTAATTTATATCATCCACATTTCTCACCATTCTGAAGCAAACACCTGAAAAAAAGAGAAAATGTGTTTTATTGTTTTATTTTTTTCACTGTTTATGCAGTTTGACTATTTGTATACAATAAACACTTTGTAATAAAGAATAATTTTCATTTTATATGAATGCATATGCATGCAAAATGTTGCAAAAGCCTTTTGGTGCTGTAATATAAATAAATGCGCGTCTATTTTTGGAGGCGTGACGTGAAGAATTGTCACCGAGTTTCAAATACGCACCTTGGACATTCCCGAACACCTCAAAATCTACAGATACATACTTATCACCGGCATCTGAAGACATTGCAAACAATATTACAAGGGTCGGGACCCAAAGAGAAGTCCAGGAGACGTCTAAATGACAGATAATCATGAATAAACGCGACGCGACTTGCAAATGTAACGAGACCCAACGCTCTTAAAGCGTCAGACTGTTGTCACGTGACCGCTGTTACTTTTCTCAACGCTTAACGCGATGGACGAATCACAGTCGCTGTGATTACAGAATGATGAGTTTTTAAGATTGTTTGGACTGGGTTTCTATTTACACGTTAGACTCCAAGTCCAATCCTTAAAAGTATGAAAAGTAAAAGATAAAGACAAAAGAATCCCTGAGAAGCGAACAAGCGCCCTCTGGAGGAGAAAACAAGAGTTTTCTAAACTGGATATGTCACGTGCTTACAGTACGCAGATTACAATGAGATTTGAATAAAGGTATATTACAACTATAATATTGCATATGAATAATAACCTTATGAATAAACAGTTAGTGCCAAATGCGTTTTGGATATAAAAACACAATTATTTTGTCTCTTTCTAAGAATGATTAAAAATTAAATTAAAATAACCAGATTACAATCACACATAATGAGCTTTAAAAATATTTCCTCTCACGTCCTGATGAGATTTGAATATTCCCTGGCACAGTTTTTCACTGTAATCTATGGTTATGATTGAAACACCATCCTGGCCGTCAGAGATTAGAGAGTTACAGTGTGTGTTCAAAAACATTTCGATTTGTGAATACACAAACATTTTATTAGAGATGTAATTTGCATACAAGGGTTTAAGTTTCTTTTAAAGGCAAATCCTTTCAAAAAATCAAATCACATTTGGATTTGACAGAGACCTTAGACCCGGCACACGACAGGTTAAATGTTTTTAACTGTGTTTTAACATGTCTGATGATCACAGAAAGATGGGATTAGACTTTCTGTGCTTTTAAAGATCTCAAAGGTCAACACTGATGCTGTTTTTAGCATTAGTGAATGTTTCGTTTACTGAATCACATCTGAAACACATTTCCTGAAACACGTACATCAAGTAAAATGTCAAAAATAAATGCAATAAATTTACAGATTTGTGATCTTATTGCAATTGTTTTTTTTTTTTGTTTGTTTTTTTTTTTTTAGTAAACTTTTTATTATCTAATGGTCTTATTGGATTAATTAAACATGGCTTATATTTCTTAATCTTATTTCAAATATATTATATATATATATATATATATTTTTTTTTTTTTTTTTTTTTTTTTATATATTTCAGCCTCAAAGGTCAACACTGATACTGAGTTTTTTATTTTATTTATTATTTTTTTTTATTATTATTATTTTTTTGCATTAAATAAGAATATTTTATTTAAAATAAATTTAAAAATAGTCTCTGGTTCTGATTTGTTCTGATTTTTCTTTTTTTTTTTGGTTATGATAGTTCAGATTTTCAGAACTATACAACGGTTTTAGCATCATACATTTTTTAAATGTTTTGGCATTTATGGGAATGTTTGTTTTTATACTGAATCAAAAAAATAAATGTCAGAAAAAGCTATGCAATAAATATTAGGATGCATATTGTATAATGTATTAGAGCTACAGTATATGGTATTCCCACTATACTTCTCATTTAAACCAGGAATAAATAAAAATGCTCTGATTTAACATTTTACAAATGTCAAATAAAAATTCTAAAATATGACTTTCATTTTCTACATTATGAGTATAGGTGAAGCTGATTATTTCACTTCTTTGTTATTTCAGCATTTTTTTGTTGACATTGTAGTACATGACAATGCAAAATTAAACTAAACAATAGATGTTTGATGGTCTGGTGTTAAAGGGGAACCTTGTACTTTATTATTTTTGAGAAACACTAAAGAACATTAATAACTGTTTCAATCTCTAAAGATGCATAAAGCAATCCAAAGCCAGATCAAACAGTTCTTGATGAGACGGGGGTCTTTTATTAATCGTAAATAACCTTCTTGATCTGTAAGCTACAGCAAAGACAAGCACAAAACAGACAAGTTTAGAGACAACAGTGTGCTCATCTCTGGATTGTCAATATCACAGTGGTACACACACACACACACACACACACACACACACACACATTTGTTGATTTGTTCTGAGCCAGTAACGCTCTAAAGAGAAAAACCATAATCCTAGAGCTCCGACTAACAACAGTACAGCACATAAACACACACACACACACACACACACACACACACACACAAACACATTTACTGTATGAATGAATTATTTTTTCCAACTGTAGACAACCTTGGATGTTTTTAAAGGAAGGTTTAATCAGATTAACAATCTAACTGAACTTCTGTGAGTAAAGAAACGGTGATTATTCTGGTGATATGAATGGATTAATGTCATTGTTTGTGACTGTTTCTTGTTTTGACTCTCTAATGGTTTTGGTCAAATCTCTTTGTGTTTTAAAATGCTTTATAAAATCCGCTGCTAAAGTGCCCCGCAGGTTTTTGTGAGGGGTGCTGAGCATCCAACTCCATCAGGACCGTCTGATTTACCAATGATTTACCAAAAACAGCATTTAGACACTTAACTCACACTGAAATGTCATTGTGTTGAATAACGAAATATCAAAACAAAGCATTCATCATATCATGAAAATATAATGTTAAAAAGAACAGCAGTTCTACATGACTGTATATGACTTAGTTCAGGGTGTAAACACAAGGATAATAGAGTAATACTCTGCTTGAGAGAAAAACGAAAACACTTTATGCAAAATTTAAGAAGATAGAAAGATAAAAAAAATTCCCGACTTGCCGGGTAGATGCTAGAATCATTTTGCTTCTTCCAAACTACATTTAATAATAAAGTGTACTTTAGTTTCAAAGAGATGTGAATTAGACCAACATTATTCCCCAGAATGATCACTGATTCGTTTGAACAAAGAGCTTCATATTGAACAATGTTGCTGATTGTTGAAGGTTTGTGAATTCCCAGAATGCACTGCAGCATAAATAAATTACGCAGTTATTTTTTACAAACTTCCTCAGAATCTGTTGATTCTGTCATGATTGTTTGTCATGTTGGTGTTTAGAAGGATTTATATGCCTCATTATGTATTTGTTTACTGCCGCCATTGCTGTGGTCTGTCTGTGTTTTACTAAAACAGTCAAACTGACGAAAATTGTCATGTGTTTTGAATGTTGAAATTCAAAGGACTCTTACATTTCAAGGGTGTAGAATTTAGGGATGTCCCCAACAATATCCGGCGGTGACTAAATTGTCCCAAGCATTAATTTTGATCAAACAGTTAATAAGTGTATGTGTATGTAACCATTTGTTGTTGTAATTTTGGCTGCATCTGAAATAGGTCATAAACTGAACACTTACTTCCATGGTATGAGATGACTGGATGCTTCAAATGATTTTCAGCTGAAAATAATGAAATAAACTACAAACTCCATCAACATAATGCACAGTGTTTCCATCTAACATATATTTGGAGCTGCTGTTTATTTTATTTACCAACAACATACTTTTTTGCTTATTTCAGTTAATGCTATAAAACTAGCTGAGCTAAGCAATCAGTAGTTCTGACTTTGTAATGTAGCCGTTTAAACAAAAAGCGGAAGAACACACAAACCGATTCAAGTGAGTGAGTCATTTACGCCGGAGTCGCTCCGATTCATTTAGGGTGTGTATGCACACCTGACATTTATTTTCGAATTTTGTCATCGAATGATTTTAAAAAGCATGTATAGTGATGGGTGACACTGAGCTTTTTTCGAAAGTCCGAATCAGTTAAACCATTGCATTGCAAACTGATTCACAGTTTTCGAAGCGCTCCAATCGAATCATTTATCGCCAGCCATTTGATTCAGAGCGGAACGTCAGAGCAGTTTTGTGAATCTTTTGATTCAGATCGGAATTTCAGTGCGGTCCGGGAAACATTTCGCGAATATAATGATCCATTTACCAAAGTTCTGATTTAGATCAAAGGATTCACGGACCTACATCAAAAACGGGATCTATATCAGATGATTCACGATCAGCGCGCGAGATCCGATCTGAATCAAAAGATTCACGATCCACATTTCAGATCAGGATTTCAAATCATTTGATTCAGGTCGGGAATTCAGATTAATAAAAAAAAAAGTTTGAAAAACAAAACAATGAAAAAAGAATAGACAAATACAAATCCCTTAATTAAATTAACCATTGTTTTATTATAGTAAAATAGTAGTTACCATGTTTTTAAAGCACAGTTTTACTACAAATGTTTTACCTGTAATAAAACCCTGTAGCATGTAGAAAAAACATGATTAATCTGTGGTTATGGGCTATAGTAACCATGTTTTTTGTTTTGTTTGATTTTTTCGCCTTAAAAGAACACATGATGAAAAGGATGATGTTTTCACTGCTAGGATGAACATCATTTTTAATAGTAGCCACATAGCCTAATTTTCTAGATAATCTTTGAGTATAATAAAGGTTTAGAGACAGATTTTTGTCTATGAATGTGAAATTCAGATGGCAGGAAATTATGATTTCCTATATTCTCTTTTGAGTAGTCAAACAATCCAAAGAAAAACATTAAAAACAGGACGAAAATCACTACACCTTGTGAATTATGATATCTGCTGATTCATTAAATGAATAAAACAATTAAATACAGTTTGAACAGTTAGTGATGGAGAAACAACTGATTTGCAAAATGATTCACTCAAAACAGACACCTGCTGGTCAAACAGTGTAAATGAAAGGGAAAATCAGCCCAAATATGACTAAAAACACTTTTTAGAAACCTGTCGTAAATGTTTTATTGAAAATGCCTTCTACAAATCATAAAATACCATTAAACTTGAATGTGTTTCATTACTTTAGAGCTGTGTTTACAGAAGGTTTAGCTAATCTCCAATAAGAAACAATCAACTTTTTTTTATATATTATACAAATGTGCCATTAAAGTGTCTACATTATAAAAACGGATGCGAGTTTAGTGCGCACAATTTAAATTTAGAATCGTTTTGAAACTTTTACGTCGCAACAAAGTATCATTTATTGGAATCACGTGACTTTGGAATTTTGACGCACGCGCGTCACTGGTTCGAAACAAAAGATTCACAATGGTTTCGAATCTTCCAAAGCGCTTAATATGACTATATATGTTGTGGCAGATGGTATCATATATTATTTGTGACAACATGCCCCAATTTGTGTGTTAAATGAAATGTGCAGTAGTTTTTAACCAAATCTTTATCATTAAAAACATAACCTGTAGGCTATGTTTTGTTACTAGTTTGGGATTTTTTTTTTTTTTATTTTTTTTTTCGAACAATTACTGGTCTTCTTTTTTATTACATTTACATTACTACATTTATTGCAGTAAAGCCTCTAATTTATCAAAGTGACCCGATCAGGTTGATACGCGTTCCGAATAATTGATTCAAAACAAAGATTCACAAAGGTTAAGCTACTACGTCTGCTTCTCACCTGTTCAGTCTGCTGATCATAAGGAGAAGCGTTAAGAAAAAAGCGATGCACATGTCAGTTTAAACTCAGAGATGTCAGTGTGTGTTGTCCATTCATCCTCATGAAGCTCCTGTTGGTGGATGCAGGTTCACAACAGTAAGAAACGACTCAAATCCAGGACAGGCCCACAGAGGCCCTTCCGTCACCCTGAAGACAAACCCCATCATCACCGTGTGCTTTTAGTGTAGTGTGACCTTTTATTGAACCTTGCACGTAATGTGCTCTTGTGTGTGTGTGTGTGTGTGTGTGTGTGTGTGTGTGTGTGTGTGTGTGTAGGTTTGGCATTAAATGTTTTGGCAAACAGTTTCAAAAGAAGCCTCGAGGCCATCGACAAGTCACGAAGCGCTTGTATGGACATAAACATTAGTGTGTGTGTGTGTGTGTTTGTCTGTGTGTGTGTTTGTCTTTGTTTGAGGGGCTCTTCATGTATGTAAACAATGTTGGTCATAACTCTCTGAAACTATTAACGTTCACTGCAAATTACTCATTTTGGCACGAATGGCCTATTTATATGACCTCAAATGATAATGAATATTTAAAATAAAAAAAAAAAATGGTAAAGTCCGTTTGCATTGCAATACTTGGAAGTGTACTATGCATTTAAAAAAAAAATTCATACTTCTTTAAAACATGTTCATTCTGCTTGATTGGTAAAAATAACACACACACACACACACACACACACACACATACACATACACATACACATACACATACACATACACATACATATACATACACACACATATATATATATATATATATATATATATATATATATATATATATATATATATATATATATATATATATATATATATATATATATATATATATGTATATATATATATAAAGTCATGTAACTCATCATTTTATTATTTAACATGTTACAGGATGAATTTGTTTAGATTCGAGGTGTAATAAACGCTTGAAATACAGACCAATTTGTACGAGACTGGAGATTGAAAATAAGCTCGTATAGCTACAATTGGGTTCTCATACTTCTTACTCATAACATTTATTTATTTTCCATAGCATTTTCTCTGTTTATTGGAAAGGCACAGCTTTGATAAAAAAAATAAAATAAAAAAAAGATAGAAAAATAAAAACGGTTGTAAACAGCTCGACAGCTAGCTGGAAATCATTTAGTCTCTTAGTGATGCTTAATTATGTTTAAAATATCAGAAGAAATCTGGGCCTAAATAAACTATAATTTTATAAAACAATATTACTGAAAAATCGCCTCGTTTTTATAACAATAACAATGCATTATAAATAACAACAGATGAATTTACGTGAGTACACGTGAGCTGTTTATAACCCGATAAAGCTTGATTATTAAGAAGTCCATTTAAAAGTGGGCAGTAAGTAGCTTTTAAAAGCTATAAAACCGCAACATGAATTATTGTCTCGGCTGCAAAATAGTTTTCATAAATTCAACAAATATATATTTTAATTAATGATAAAAGTACTATGTTAATTGGAGAACACTGTCCTCTGACGCACGAGTGATGATATTCATTATTTAGAAAATAATAATGTATATGCACATAAAAACATAGATTATTATAACGTGAACTGTTGTTAATTTTTTTTTTTTAAATGGTATTATTTTGCTTTGCATATTTTATCCATTTCACAATATCTTAAAAACGGATTCATTATTTCATCCTTTTGTTTTATACATTTTCGATGTTTCTTTGATAATACAAAATAAAGCGTTGTATTGATCTGTACATCACTAAAATACACAGTTTATGCATTAACAAATCAAATAATTTCACAGTCGGCAATGCTGCACAAGATGCGAACAGCCTTCCAACAAGAAAACGACACTAAAATAATGTTTCTATAGCTTCCGAGATCATGCATTTATTTAGCAAAGACATGCATGATAATTAACAAATAGATTCATGATATTGATATTAAACAAAGATATTCGTTTATTCTCAAATAATAAAAGTGTGAATTGGAAAACATTTTATTTTTCAGAATTCAAAATGCGTCATTTAAAAATAAAAAAGCTATTATAGATTAAACGCATAACTAAGATTATTCTGATGCAAAATTTCATACTGATTTATAAAAACACAAATAAACAACAGCGACTAGACAGTTATGCTGGTCACCGGTCATTTCCCACCGCGCAAACACGCTGTTTGAGAGGAATGCATGCAGCGCAATGCTTTATAATATATTTCAATGACTAAAAACGACAGAAATTAGACCTTTAAAGTTTCAAAATGACTTCTGCACTCCTCTGTCAATATTTCAGTGGATTTGTGACCCGCGCTGACACTAGAGGCGCCCTTGGCTCAGCCTGTGCGCTTTTACGCACAACGTTATTATTCATTATTATTCTTACTAATCAATATATCCGAACTGGTTGTAATGCACAACAATGTATTGTATCAGACCGGATTTTATGCACGCTTTATGGTCCTGTTATTAAACACAACTAATCCGAATCCCATCAAAGTATTATTAAGAAACTTTGAGAGTGAACTTTGAATCAACACCCCGAATGCTTTAGTTCTTGATCATTTAAACTTTATTTCAGTGCGTTTCAGGTAATGTGTGCACCGTTATTCGTCCCTCCTATTCAGGCTGCGTGATCGGTGACGCGCAGGAGACTCCCCAGACTCGCGCGCGCACGGGGCTCTCCGCGCATTATGATGGAGTGAGCGGAGACTGTTCAGCTTCCAGCAAGAGAAGAGCTCCTCCTCCCTCCCCTGAGATGAGGTAGTTGGAAAGACCGAGCGCTGGTTAATCACCAATTTCTCGCGTCGCGTCGCGTCCTCCGTCTTGAAAGTCCTGTCATGCATGCAGCGTCCCCGCCGTCGCGCGCCTGACCTCCTGCGTTTTCAACCACGGCTTTTGTTTGTCCCTCGTCCGGTATGGGAGATCAGAGTGAGCCGACCATGGTGCAGAAGTCGACATCGTTCAGCATCAAGAGTCTGTTACTCCCATCAAAGTTTGACGATGAGGGCGCGGTGCGCAGCGGCAGCCCGGCGGCACCGGATTTGGACAAACCCCCGGAAGCGTCCGAGATGGACCCCGCGCTGCGAGACGCGGAGGCCCAGCCGTCTAAAAAGGGAAAGAAGTTCGACAAACCTCCGTTCAGCTACAACGCGCTCATCATGATGGCGATCAGACAGAGTCCCGAGAAGCGGCTCACGCTCAACGGCATCTACGAGTTCATCATGAAGAACTTCCCGTATTACCGGGAGCACAAGCAGGGCTGGCAGAACTCCATCCGGCACAATCTGAGTCTCAATAAGTGTTTCGTCAAGGTCCCGCGGCATTATGACGATCCTGGGAAAGGGAACTACTGGATGCTGGATCCTTCCAGTGATGATGTGTTCATCGGCGGAACCACCGGGAAGCTCCGCCGGCGCTCGGCGACCTCGCGGGGAAAGTTGGTGATGAAAAGGGGCCTCCGCTTCGCGCCCCTCGGTCTCGGGCTTGGCGAACGCCCGAGCAACCCGCTTTATTGGCAGCTGTCTCCGTTTTTACCCCTGCACCATTCGCACTATAACGGCTCCACGCACGGATTTCTAAACCAGGGGCACGCGTACGGGTCGTTACTCCACGGCGTGGAGCCGCTCGGGAACGGGGACATGTCTCGCCCCATTCTGGGAGCCTCTAGCGGGAGTATCAACGGGTACGGTGTGTCTCCGCCGTCCGCCGCCGGATTACTTTCAGGGCACAATGGATACTTCGTACCGGGCGCGCAGCAGCCGCTCCCGAGCGCGCCGGGATACTGCATCTCCAGCTCTCCGTCCCCGCTGCTGACGGATTCCATAAGGACTAGCTTACCGTCCTTCACAGCTCCACTCTCCAGCGGACTTCTGTCTCAACACAAACGCATCGCGCCCAATTCGTTCCTAAGCTGAGCGGTGCGCGCCTTCTCCAATGGGAACTTTCCTAGAAAACCGAAATGTGCAAGCTGTCCTTTTGTGTGAGGACTGTGCGTCTGGATTTTTGATTTGTTCTATTTAAGTTTATTTTGTAGAAGTAGTGTGATGTTATGCCAAAGGCAATAACCGTGCGTGTTTGTTTTCTTTCTTTCTTTCTTTTTTCTAAAAAAAGTATTATTTATAGTATTTCTTTGTGAATGATTGTTTTGTATTTATTCGAAATGTTTTTTTTAATCCCTTGTTACTGTGGGATACTGTTATGATTAGATGTTTGGCACATATTATTCGTTTAGTATGACTAATTCCTTTTTTTAATGTCTCAAACTGTGAATGCGCCTTAATATCTCAAATCAGGGTTGAGCGCTCGGACCGTCTCAGGTGTGCGTTCTGACAATGAAACACTATTATTATTATTATTAGCTGTGTAAACCTGAAATATGGTACATATACATCTTTATGCAATGTTTTATGAATTTGCCTATCGGTTAGTGTGGCCCTGTGTTCAGAGAGGTCATGTAATGACTTACTATAGTAAAGCTAAGCTACTGAATTAAAGCACTGGTTTAAATGAACTCTGTGGGATCAGTTTATACACGTACTGTCACGTAAAATGCTGTTTTGTGACGACACGAGGTTTTGTTTACACACATAACAGTATTTTAACAGTATTTCATTTACAGGTTTTACGCGTGGAGGTGATTCAGCACCAAAGACAGATCATTAATGTTTATTATTATTATTATTATTATATATAACATCCCTGCACATTCATTTGCTATAATGACATCTTGAATCCATTATTTCAACTCTCTGTGCAAATCAGAAATGTGATTTCGAGCGAGTTATTTCCCTTTTAACCAACATGTGATTTATAGTTCTGCACATGTAGTTGTCATAGTCTTTTAATGTGCAGATTTGTACTAGTTTGTCTTTTTTTCTTGTATATATGCCTGAACTTCCGTTCAGAACAAATGAATAAAGTATTGGAATATTTCTGTATGAATGCAAACGCGTCCTTTCTCGTCATGCAACACACATCCGCTTTTTTCTTTTGTGATCAAAGACTTCGCTTCACGCACACAAATTAATCTCAATGCATTTACCTGCATGCTATGCATTGAAGTTATGCATGCTAGAAATGTTAAATATAGCATGCTGCTGGAATATTTTCGTCGTACAAAACATTATGCAATAATAATTTTCATTATTGCGTCACTGATATATAGGCCCAGTTCATGAACACACACACACACACACACACACACACACACACACATATAGGCCTATATAGGTCTAGTTCATGCACACACACACACACACACACACAAACACATATGTGTGTGTGTGTGTGTGTGTGTGTGTGTGTGTGTGTGTGTGTGTGTGCATGAACTATATGTGTGTGTGTGTGTGTGTGTGTGTGTGTGCATGAACTAGGCCTTTATCAGTTACACAATAATGAAAATTATTATTGCATAATGTGTAATAATAATAATAATAATAATATATATCCACCAATTATAATTTACGTAAAGGTAATACGCGCCATCGAGCCAATCCAGACAAACCACAATATTCACTTCACGAACTTATGCATTTTCACGTGCCAAAAATTAATAATAATTATATTAATAGTTAAGATATGACTGAGCCTTTACGCAAACATTCAGCTACATCGGTTCACATAAATCATTCTGACTTATTTCCAATAGAAGTAATGCTGAACTTACTGTCCAGATGTTCCTCAAACTTCATCTCCACGTGTCCCGGATCAAGCAGGAGTGAAACTCTCAGTGAGGCACAGACGATATGAAGTCCACAAAACCTCCAGACACCTCCAGAGGAGCAGGAGAGACATTAATGTGCTCGGACAGACGTTCAGAGGGAGGGACTCACGGACAAAGATGCTCCATTCACAATTCCTGCACTTTATTTACTACAGAGACTTGAATATCACACAATGCATGACCAAAAATACAGCCATAGCTTGTTCTAAGAAGTATGTTATTAACAAACCAAAAAAAAAAAAAAAAAAACAACCAAATATATATTTTTTGGCGTATTAAAATAATTTATTTTAACTAAGAGATAATAGATTCGTGTAGGTATTTTTTGCCATCCACTAAAACTTATTTATATGTTATAAGTCAATTAGTGACAAAAAAAAAGCAACAAAACAGCAAAAAAAAAAAAAAAAAAAAAAAAAAAAGGTAAAAGTAAAAGTTTTACCTTGATTGAGAGCCAAATGAGGCGTTGGTCGCTTTTTACAAAACTGTTTTCTGTCATTTTAATGACTTACATATTTAAGTACTTTATTTGTTGAAGGTTTTATGAATCTTCTGATCTATGGAAGCCGATACGACCAGTTGTTTCATTTTTACTAAGTTTTACGGTTTAAATTACTGATTAAACATCGATTTATTATTTTATTTTACATTTACATGAAGCATCATGAAGTTAATAAGAGCTGACCAAAGGAAGACACGTTAACGCATCAATTTTACCACGTCATAAAATAAACAAAACATCGAATTATTCATTTTTTTTTTTGTTTCACTTTTCAGATTAAATCATGTCCTGTTCATACGTGTGTGTTTATTTATTTCACCTGATCTGCAGTATAAGGAGGCTAGCATATGAAACAGCTGACCCCCAAAGGACTTGTGAGATGTTAATTCATTAGTTTTACCTCCTTCTGAGAACTCCTTTGACAAAAGAAAGGGTCTTAAGGGGCTCATTTTCAGGTCACTGGAGACAAAACCCGCTCTTAATTTGCAAAGCTTTTTCCTCTGAGCACAGAAAAGGGCATTGTGGGTAATTTAGGGATCAACACACCTGCTGAATGCCTTAAACTCTGTCAGATGATTATCAAAAATCTACAAAAATGTGACACAGAGACCTGAACTAATGATAATTTGTCAGCAGAATAACTGCAGTTTGAAACTCTGGGGTTTATAATAAAGACATGATTTCACAAAACAGACAAGAGCTGTCTAAACATGACTGACAGAATACATCCACAAAGTCTCAGTTTATTCAGTTAAAAAAAAAATCACTGCATAGACAAAAGAAAAAAGACTCACTGTGCGTGCAATTAAATGTATTAAAAATCTTACATTTACAGTATTTGACATCAAAGACGAACATTACTGAATAAATGTAATGCAATATTTGAAGAGTAACAGATCACTCAAAACTATTAGTTTCAAATCAAGGATAAAATGGCATGTTGTGGCAAAAAGAATGTGTGTGTGTGTGTGTGTGTGTGTGTGTGTGTCACACAAAGTTAAACATACTTCTTTTTAGTGGAACAACATGCAGATAAAATCTTATAGTTACAGGTTTTAGCTCACATGTACAATGTATACGTTTTATTTGAAATATTAGCAGATATTGCTACCAATTCAAACAGCATTTGGACTAAATAAATTAGTTAATTATTGAAATATATGATAGTAAAAACACTACAATATTCTCTTTTTTTAAAATGGTGCTTTAGTAATAATATAGGCTTTTATTCCAATGTAAAATGTCATGATGGGGAAATGCAAAATATACTTTTGCACAAAATAAAAAAGGTGCTACAGCACAATAAAAATCTCCTGTTTAATGGGGAAAACATCATGCATGATTAGATTTTTACCTCTGCTTGAAAACATGCAATTCCCTAGTTATTTTTTATTTTATTTTTGCAAATCAATGAGGTATAACATTCCCATTATTTAACTCATTTCTATTTTAATACATTTTGCTGAAAGTCAGCTAATTTAAATGTAGCTAAAATAATCTGACTGCAACCACTTAAACATTATAGCATCATATAACTGATACTGTACATATAAGTGCTACCAATGAAAACATAATTTGGACAATAAAATAAAATAGTTAATTAAAAATATGATACTAAAAAACACTAAAATATTCTCTTATAAAAAACAAATCGGTGCTTCGAAAATAATATATATTTCTATGTATATCGTATAATGTTTTTAATAGAATGCAGATCAAAGTTTTTACATTAACATACTAGAATTATTTTTCCTTCCACTTCAGCTAAAAAAAAACACGCAGTGGCAATTTTTCAACAAATCAACACAAAGAACATGCAAAATATATCTTTGCACAAAATCCTAAATACAATCCTAAAAGTTTTAATGGGGAAAACAATCAATTATTAGATTTTTTTTACCTTTGCTTGCATGCATGCATTTATTTCATGTTGCAAAATTGAGCGATTTCTCTTTTTTGTTTAAAGCAATGAGGCATAGCATTCACACTTATTTCCAGAGAGCATTATGACGTGACGTACACATACAATCCACCACGTAAACAGACGCCATTAACTACAGAGCGCCATTTTGTGTGGCATTCAAGCATGACGTGTGGAGAGAAGAACCAAGACCTTGTCTTTCTGGAGGTCAGCTTGTTTAACTCCAACACATTCAGTTCCCCTGAACTCCTCGACCCTCCACACACCAGCTCTTCCTCTCTTATAGTAAACCTTCCAGGTTAAACATTCAGCATATCAAGTATGCACTCACAGTTGAGCACTCATGATTTACACTGTTTCGATGAGTGTACGAGATACTTTACCCAACCGCAGGTCACACGTCTTCATGAAAACCTCCTAAACTCATCTGCTTTTGTGAAATAAATGAGATCCTTCCAGGTCAAGTAGACCATGCATTCTGTACCCAGTTTTTATTCATTGCAATTACAATTAAGTGAAGTTCATTAAATATATTCAGAGCCAATCTGAATTAAAAGGAAGTTATTTAAAGCATTTATACACAATGCATTCTAAAAGTATTTTTAATGCATTAAGTATGCCTTGTAATCAGTGTTAAAAATGTAAAAAGTAATTCATTACTAGCTAATTAACAGTGCACAGTGTAATTAGACTGATTACTTTAACTTATGATTAACTTTAACTTAGATTATTTTAACATTAGATGTTAACTTTTATATATATATTTTTTGCTATGCACATATTGCAATTCCATTAGAAGCAACTAAATAGATAACAGAACTACAATAATTAATAATTACAACACTGCTTGAAATGCACTGTATGATCTCATGAATAACTATAATTAATACTTATTTATATATCGTTAAACCTTTGAAAATGAAAACACATTACAAACCAAATATGAGGCAGTTTAACATTTATGAATAGATATGATGCATTACAACATATATTATAAATACCTTTATTATGCATTATATGGCTATGAATAGATGGCTATATACTATATACATATGACTATATACATAAAGACTTGAAGTGTTACACGCAGAAATTACACGCAGAAATTATACCTTTTTTTTTTGCACCAAATCTAGCTAACATATATTTCCATCAGATGGTGTAAAGGTGTAACTTACCCTCTGTAAGCGGTGAGAACTTAAAAATAGGTTGAAGAACATCCTCCCAACTGTGTAGTACTTGATTTTTCTTATTCACAGGAGCAGCAAACTCTTCAGAAAGTTAAATATATCGGACTAAAACACACAAACACACAAAAGCACATAGTTAATTATATATTATATTCTCTATATCCGTCTTGGGATCGTCCCAGATGGGAATGAGGTGTGTTTTCGACATGGGAAACCCCTCAAACCTAAAGGACACTGAAAAGAGGCATTATTAGCTGAGAATTAACCCACGCTGGACTGACCGCTGTAAAAAAAAAAAAAAAAAAAAAAAAAAAAAAAAAATATATATATATATATATAATTATTTTTTACAATTATTTTATTATTTTTAATTTATTGAAAATCCAAAAAAAAAAAAAAAAAAAATACAATAAATTATGATTCTTTAAGTGTATAAAATATAGTAAAATAAGCAGTAAATGATAATTTACCAAACTGTGACAAAACCTTTCATGTGCTCCAATATAAATGCTGATCAAACTCTACATCATCAAAAATGAATTATTCATGCTCCAAAGTCATTAAATTTTAATGAACATGATCTTTTTTTTCTTTTCTTTTTTGCCTGGTGTTCTTTGTTGGTAAAATGTTCAGAAATCCTCAATAAAAGTGCTTTACTCTGTCATTTAAAGTAAAGATGTTTTTTTTTTTACAAATCAGATTTGCACATAAAGTACACCTGTTGCATAAACATTAACTTCCAAGTTAGATTTTACAATATGTGTTTTCATATAACATACACTGTTAAATATTAAATATATTTCTAATAATTACATCAGTGAAGTTTATAAAGAAACAGACACAATGGCAGAAAATGGGCTTAATTTAAACTTTAAATATTAATTTATCTTTGAATATATAATGTGCATAATACATTCATTTAAAATAATAAATAAAAATACATTTAAAAATACTATACTGTTTATGTTAAAAAATCAAATATAGTCCAAAAATAAGTCTAAAAACCAGCAAATAATGACTTTACTAATTAGTTATATATTTTATAATGTATTTAATTACTGTTCTCTATCATTGTAATGTTATAGCTACTAATTGTGCATGAAAAAAAAAAAAATAGACAATTAAAATACTCTAAGATGCATTTGTACATTTAAGAATGAAAATGCATATATGTCCCACTGACACAGAATTCTGTGTTCATCTCTTCGGATCCTCTTGTGCTTGACGACTTGTGAACTAATCAGGGTAACGAAGAGCCTGTAACAGGGGTGAAGGGGTTAAACAAACAGCAATAATTCCATAACCCTCTGACCCCGTAATGAGCACAAAAACCCACTGCGAGAAAACCAAATCCATTCTTATCAATCACAAAACCGTGAAGGCTTGCGTTCACCCAAACGATGCAACCGAACTCTGGAGTGGCCTAGTGCAGTTAAATGAGAGCGCTTCATATCTGAATGATTTATTTTGTGTCTGGGAGGGGTTCAGATCTCTTGTTCAAGTCGAGTTCAGTCATGCTCACATGTATGGAGTTTGACAGGCGTAGGCCGAGCGGACCACATGCAGATTTCCCCTAAAAAAGGTCAAAATGTTAATGCAAGACCTCCACGACAGACGGATATAAGGAGCAAAACCTGACTAAATGAACGTATGGATCTGATTAATTGCTCACAGGAAAGCAGCTGAAGCTGAAATGTGATGGTAAAGATTTACTTAAAGAAGCTGTGAGAGGCCGCACAGGAAGTGACATCAAAGTCACATTTGATCAGGGTAATGTAATGCATGGTTTTATTTAATTTAAATTAATTTGTTTTATTTATATATTTGGATGTAATTTTTTAATGTATTTTTATATATTTTTTAAAAACATTTTAAAATATTATAATCATTTTATATGTATGTATGTATGTGTGTGCATTTGGTTAATATGTATAATTTATTCATGTAAAAATGTAATATAAATTACAAGAAATTAAAACACTACTTCTTCTACTACTATTATTAATAATAATAACAATCAATATTGTAATACGTTTAGGAGTAATAGAATAAAATTAATTTTAATAATTAAAAAATAAATTTATATAAAAAAAAATCAGACTCAGCAAAATTGTAAGATACATATATGTCTTTGTATTTCCTCATTTAATAAAAAAGTAATAATTTGTATATAGAATTAAATATTAAATGAATATAGTTGAAAATGTAATTACACAAAAATATATAATAGTAATTTTAGTAATAATAGTAATAATAATGTATATAAAAATATATACTTTTTTTTTTACACTTTATTAAAATAACCTTTTTAACAATTAGATTTATTACATTTAAAATACTCAATGAGACTACGGTTACTTTATATGTATTACATATTATTCACACAATAGCAATAAATGACTCATCTATTATATATTGTCCCCAGTTCTGAAATAATCTTATTTAAATCAATATGATAAACAAGTTATGGTACTTATTTACACAAGTGCAGGGGCGTAGATTTCCTCTAACAGTCGGGTTAGGGTTAGGGTAATAATAACAAAATACATTAAAATATCTCATGAGAATTCTTTGGAGGGGACTCAAATAATACATGTAAAATAGTTCTTTTAAGGACAAGTATACACTTCCTTACTACTATTAGTGCAGCAGGGAGAGGTGCCAAATTAGACAACTTCAAGGGGAACATTATTTGGTGTATTCGGTGTAATGCAATGTGTTTATGAGGTTTAATAAAATTATTTTCCATAAAACATGATTGTTTCTCCTCTATGCTCCGCTTTCTCAAACGCGTTGATTTCTACAAAGCTCATCGATCTGAAAAGCGAGGTGTGCTCTGATTGGCCAGCTATTCAGTGCGTTGTGATTGGCTGAATACCTCAAGCGTGTGATGGAAATGTTACGATGCTTAACATACTGTGATGTGTGATAAAACCATTAAAACCCAGTACAAAACCCAGGCATTTGTTGCATACAGTGGGGACATAATTACTGATTATAATGACTTTTGCTGTGTTTTTAGACGTTGCATTGTGTTGCATTGCATATCGTGCTGTATAAACATAAAACCATATCTGCATGATCAGAGAAACGAAAAAAACAACAAGCCCTTCTCTACACTGCTCAAAACTCATGTTTGAATCATCAGAGGCTAATTCTTTAAATATAGCCTACTGTTTTATAATACTGAGGTGCAGGTAAATTTGCAAAACATTTTTAAATAATTTAAATAGACTCCACTTAGTGTAAATAGCATATCACTAAGAAAATACTGATATTAGCAATTAGTAAACATCTAATTGCTATTAACAATGATTGCTGCCTTGTGTTACTTGACTACTACTAATTATTGTCATTAAATCTGGAATCAGTAACAAAGTACAATTAAGTAAGCAATCTGTGATACTTTTAAATCATAATTTAAACGTGATTTGTGTCAAAAGATCATGTGATCACTTCAGATTCTCAGGGTTTGAGGTTAGCAGGACATCTGAGGAAACACAAATAGAGCCGCTGTCTCGCTCTAACACACACGCACACACACACACACACACACTATGAAACTCTGTACAGTAGGATTTGTGTCAGTGAATGAATGCTGTGATGTTCAGCTTCAGGGTTTCCTCTGTTTACACAGAACCAAATCAGATGATGAAACTTGGATTATGGGTGAAACCTGCCTCAAGCATAAAATAACAAATTACTCCAATTTACTTCTACTGCTGAAAAAAAAAAAAAAAACTTATATATTATATATATACACACACACACACACACTAGGAAAACCACAAAGTTTAAAGTTTTGTGTATGCGCTAATAATTGGGTTGATAGCTGAAAAAAAAATCTCAAATCAAACACACACACACACACACATGCATGCATACTGTACATACACACACACACACATATTATTTTGTAATATAGTTTTAGTTCTATTATGTAACATTTTGAGAATATTTTCAAATATATTTTTAAATCAAATATCAAGCAACTTAAATACATGCTGATAAAATAAATAAATAGATTGACTGAGTAAATCAGTAACTCAGATTATTCTTTGTCTTGTTTGAATTACATCACGAATCAAAGATGAAGAGCCTTTGCTGATCCTTAATATTATTTTTCATTTATAATTTATTTTAATATATTTATTTATTATTAATGTTTTCAAATATATTAATAATTATTAATTACATAAATAGATATAAATAACAGTGTTGATAAAAATCTACAAAAATAAATAAATCAAATAAACAAACAAATTAATAAATGCTATTTTACTATATTTTATACTAGTGTTAATTCTCAGATTATTGTTTGCAAATGCAAACTATCAGTAAGAAGCTGTGGACTGATTTTCTCCCTCTAGAGATCAATGAATGAAACTGCAGGCCGTCCTGAGCACAACTCAGCAGATCATTTTAGGCCAAAGCAACAACACAATTACATAATGTTTCTTGTCTGGAGAGGGACAAAAACACTCACTCTCCAAAATTACAGCTGTCTGTTTTGTAAGCTTTGCATGACTAATATCGGATACTGCTCAGACTGAAGCATTAAAGTGTGTGTCGTCCTGCAGAATTAGTGCAACATGAATGATTCCTCAAATCATGCATCTGCAACCACACAGTACCATGCTAAAAACATAGTGAGAGTGCAACTCACATGATAAAACATGATGACCAGTTGATTATGAATGCAGAATTTCTCAGAAAATAGATGGATATTTTCTTTCCATAACATCAAAATGTGTGGTACCACCAACGTATGCACAATTAAAATGACATGATAAATACACTAAGGAGAGGGTTATTATAGTTAACTAAAACTGAAACTAAAGGCATAAAAAAATATTGAAATAAAATAACATTTCCACATGTTTTTAAAATAAAACAATAGCTAAAAATATATAACAAATAAAAGATGAATAGCCTTAAAATGTATTAATTGAGCCTTATAATAAAACACTGAACTTTATTGTATTTTCTTTTTTACTTATTTGGTTTAAAAATAAAATAAAGTTAAGTAAAATAAAAGCTGAAAACTTAAAAATAGCTTTACTTCTGAGCTTCCTAATTTGATTCAGGTAATTTTTTATAAAAATAAACGTAATGTTTACTTTTCATTTAAAACAAACAAACAAACAAATAAATGAATAAATTAGATAAAAATAATAGCTGATTAACCCGCGAACTGGCTCCGAACTCCCGAACTGACTCAAATGATTCGCGAACCCACTCCGAACTCCCGAACTGACTCAAATTATTCGCGATCCCGCTCCGAACTCCCAAACTGGTTCAAATGATTCACGCTCCATACTCCGAACTCCCAAAATGACTCAAATGATTTGCAAACCCGCTCTGAACTCCCGAACTGACTCAAATGATTCGCGAACCCACTCCGAACTCCCAAACTGGTTCAAATGATTCACGCTCCATACTCCGAACTCCCAAAATGACTCAAATGATTTGCAAACCCGCTCTGAACTCCCGAACTGACTCAAATGATTTGCAAACCCACTCCGAACTCCCGAACTGACTCAAATTATTCGCGATCCCGCTCCGAACTCCCGAACTGACTCAAATTATTCGCGATCCCGCTCCGAACTCCCAAACTGGTTCAAATGATTCACGCTCCATACTCCGAACTCCCAAAATGACTCAAATGATTTGCAAACCCGCTCTGAACTCCCGAACTGACTCAAATGATTCATAATCTGAAGTTCCCATCCAAATCAAGCTCTTGTTCTGTCCAGGCTGGACAGAATGCCCTCTTGTTAGGTCTTCCAGCCAATTCTTTCAGGCAAACAATTTTTCAGTCAATCAAACCTTTACAATTAATTCAGAACGCAACAGCAAGAATCATTTTTAATGAGCCAAAAAGAATACACGACACACCTCTGTTTATCAATTTGCACTGGCTTCCAATAGCTGCTCGCATAAAATTCAAGGCATTGATGTTTGCCTACAAAACTACCACTGGCTCTGCACCCATTTACCTAAATTTGTTACTTCAGACTTGTGTGCCTCTAGAAGCTTGCGTTCTGCAAGTGAAACAACATTGTTGGACCATACCGCCTAAAACGAAATCCTAATGCAAAGATGAGATATGACGAGAAAATAAAGAGAATCAAAAGGACTCGATCCTTACGAGCAGAGCGACTGGTCAAGGTAACACCCTCCAGCCCAAAAGAAGGGCATGTGAAAAGGCTGTGTTGTGGTGCTTTTGCAGACAGCCTGAAGAGCTTGATGACATGTTTGCTTGTGATAATCAGAACTGTCCTATACAACATACACTACCGTTCATTTAGACTGCGTGGGACTCAGCAGCACCAGCCAGAGAAGAGTCATGTGTCTGTGACTTATCACTCACAACCTACCTCATACATGTTCAGTTTCTCATCATTTCTATGGACTCTTTATAAATGTAAATGTATTCATCTAAATTTATTTACGTAAGATATGTAAAGAAACTGAAATGAAGTTGGTTGTTACTACTATAAGTTATGTAATTGTGTTTGCGACCAAAGAACACTGATTTTGCACAGTTCTTCCTTAATACAGATAAAGGAGGCAGAATTTCATTCAATCTTTGGGTATTTTATTTACAGACACTGCTAAAAAACATTACATGTGATAAGAGACATTACAAAAAAATATAAATAAATTACATATTAGATGTGAGCATGGTGTATAATTTTAACTTGACGCCTTCACACCAATACTTGGACACATATTGGTCAAAGCACAGCACACAACCACAGTTTTATCCAGCAAAGTCTTCAGCTCAGTCTCATGACCGGTGTGGACTGTGTCCGGTGATGGAGGTGGATTCACAGGATCTTCCATCTCAGGTGCAGGTGTAGTGTCTGACAGTAACAATATAAAGAAATTGTGTCATCATCACAACCTCTATTCCTAAGGAATCCAGATTAGCTATACACAGGGGGCAACATACACCACCGTTCAAAAGTTTGGGGTCAGTAAGATTTTTAAACGTTTTTAAAAGAAGCATCTTCTGCTCACCAAGGCTGCATTTATTTGATAAGAAAATAATAATAATAAAAACAGTAATATTGTGAAATATTATGAGAATTTAAAATAACTTTCCTATTTTAATATATTTGAAACTAGTTTATTCCTGTAATCACAGCAGGATCACACTCCAACATTTCATAGGCAGGTTTGCCTGCAAACACAGTCACCAAATAAATTGCAATGTAGCCTAGATGTACAACATTTAAAACTGATTAACGTTACGCTTTAGTACATTAGTACCTTAAGCTCATTTTCTAGCCATGTCATGCTAGTTAACATCTACAAAGAGTAATTGTAACTTACCTTTGTGGAAGTGCTTTGAACACACTATCATGTGTGGTGGAGTGTTATCAAAGGTAACCTTGGCCTCTTTACCGCTGCTATCCATGCCATTCGTCGCCTTTTTGTCACCTCTGAAACATGGCTTGCACTATTATTTTTCCTCGCTGGAAAACGATAAAAGGATATTCCGTTCTTATGCCACTTCTATCGTGAGAACGACTATTGCAGTTTATAACACAGCAGGTAAATGGCATCTTGAACATTGCGTTCTTCCCTCCATGCAAAGTCCGGCGCCTAATGTTTGTGCCGCGGATTCCCAAAATGCTTTGCGTTCACCACTGGAAATACGTCATGATGACGACACATTAGCGATCTCACATTCAGCTATGATTCGCGAACCCCAAACTGACTCAAATGATTCGCGAACCCGCTTTGAACTCCCGAAATGACTCAAATGATTCACGAACCCGCTACGAACTCCCGAACTAATTCAAATGATTCGCGAACCCCAAACTGACTCAAATGATTCGTAAACCCGCTTTGAACTCCCCAACTGACTCAAATGATTCGCGATCCCGCTCCGAACTCCCGAACTGATTCAAATGATTTGCGATCCCCAAACTTATTCAAATGGTTCGCTATCCCGCTCCGAACTCCCGAACTGACTCAAATGATTCGCGATTCCGCTCTGAACTCCCGAACTGATTCAAATGATTCGCGATTCCGCTCTGAACTCCTGAACTGATTCAAATGATTTGCGATTCCCAAACTTATTCAAATGATTCGCGATCTCGCTCCGAACTCCCGAACTGATTCAAATGATTTGCGATCCCCAAACTTATTCAAATGATTCGCGAACCCGCATATGTGCCAGTGTTTTAATGCCTTTAGAGAAACAGAACTCTACTGTAATATTAAGGTAGCCTACATGTTTTAATTACTTTTCTCACTCGTTTTAAACAACAGCGTTTAGTTTAATCCAACTTCAGTTTATTTCCAGGTTTAAATTATGTCTTTGTCCAGACTGCTATTGCGTCATTTTGACTTCCCACCTTTAAAAGATTTGGTTATTTTTCATTCATAAACGCTGGCCTTCATTTGTGGACTCAATTTTAATAAAACTAGTAGAGATAATATGACTGTAGACTCTAGATTGGTTCCATTAGGATTATATAGATTTACATTTCAGATTTAAAATACAGCTCCAATTTGTAATAATACATGTGAAGTGATTCAGGGATGTTACAGTTTTTATCAAATGCTTACACATTAAATTGTTACTTACAGATTACAGGTTCTGAAAGCTGTCACTCAAACAGAATTACACACCAAATCTGCAAAACCATGCACTTATTTATCAGCCTTCCACTCAGTTTTCATAATTTCATAAAACACTTTTTTTTTTTTTGCAAAACACAACACAATTGTCTATGCAATGCACACAAATGTAACAGTAATTAACATTATGGCAAAGGTATTTTCAATTTTTTTTTTGAGACGTGTTTGTTATATTTTTAATGTGGTGCTTCATTTTGCAAGCGATGTGAGGCATTTTGCATTTTGTGTGTGCAATTGTTGGATTTGTGTGAAAAGTTTGAAAAAAAAGAGGCAAAGTTTTAATAAAAATGTCAATAAAATTGCATTTAAAATCTGAACTAAATGATGTTCATGCATTGTGCGTGTGTGTGTGTGTGTGTGTGTGTATATATATATGTATATATTAGTGGTGGGCCGTTATCGGTGCTGAGTTATCATGAGACTCTTATCGGGCGTTAAAAAAAAATATCGCCGTTAATCTATTCTCAAAGTTGGGTTGAGATCTGGGTCTATACTAAGCAAGCTATGATGACTTTCACCTTGATATTTTATATAAACGACTGGCTGAGGTCAGCCTAAAAAGATGCTCAGGACAGTTGACGGACCACTGCTGCCCATCGTCATGAAAGCTAATGTTTTTCACATGTTTTTAAGCCTTACCGCTTGTCGATTTAAACATTAAAGCATCCAAACACAAAACACGGAAAAGCTGAACAGAGTAGCTGGTTACTCTCGCGCTGTGTTTGGTGCGGAGAGAGAGAGAGAGAGAGACGCGTATCACGGACAGCGACACTGAACCGAACTCTCTTCTGTGAAGTTCTCCTCGAAGTCCCTCCTGCACCTGAACGAACAAATACAAATCGCAGTTTGAACAAACAAACATGTGAAAGAGCCCAATTCAGTACGCGCGGTGTTCAGGGCTCATGTAGAGAAAGGCGTCTCAAAACACTTGAACATCGAATTTGCTCTTGTGCCGACAAATACATACAAAATATGTCAAAATATCCACCTTGGAAATTATGCTCTTAAGTGAAAGTACACAGTTGAGGAAAAAAATGGGATGTGTATTATATTGGATGCGTTCATTGTCTCTTAAAGTGACCGCGCCTAATTTATCTACTGGCTGCTGTAATGTTAATCCAAGAAAATGAAAATGAAAATCACTCACTGCTCTTGACTAAATTACTTTAACAGTCAAACAAAAAATTATTCAGACACCAGATATAATTTTTGATATATATAGCAAAAATGTAATAATGTAAAAAATGTTGAAAGTGTCTGAATAAATGTAGGTTGGATTGTATATTTCAGTTTTACATGGAAGACTATCCAGTGCTATTTACATTTAATTATTTGGTTTCTGTACCTTGACACCTACAAACTTGGACAAAACTTAAACATTATTGTATAATATTGAGAAAATACAAGATCCAGAATCAGGGATCATTAAATATACAGTGATTCCTTGATGATTTACAGTTTGTGTGAACATTATATATATATATATATATATATATATATATATATTAGGGGTGTAACGATACGCGTATTCGTATTGAACCGTTCGGTACGACGCTTTCGGTTCGGTACGCGGTACGCATTATGTATACCGAACGGTTCGTTGGAGTAATTAATTATATTTGAAAAAAAAAAATAAAAAAAAGAGAGAGATAGAAATATAATGATATGCGTTCAACAAGGTAGCCCAATAACCCAAACAACGTAACAGGCAACGCCCCTGACACTCCCGAAGAAGAAAAAAACACCATCTTATATGTTTATGTTAGGCTACTCAGCAGGCGCTCGCTCACTCAGTACACGCTGAAGGCTCGTTGCAAAATAGCCAATGCGTTTAACAGACTAGAAATGAGAAGATCCCCCAATAACCAACAGGTCTGGTGTTTGGGTGCACTTTGGATTCCCTTTAAGCTATAATGGTGATGGCAAGAGAGTGGTGGATAAAAAAACAACGGTATGTCGCATCTGCAACATGACAGGGTACACCAGCGGGAATACAAAAAAAAAAAAAAAAAAAAAAAAAAAAACACCAGCGGGAATATCTGGGATATATGCGTCAGTACTATCTGGGAAAAGACGAAAAAAAGGAGAAACATGCACGCAGCAAACTATCCCTGCAGCATTTAGACACTATAGCTTACAGGGAATCCAACCCAAACACCAGACCTGTTGGTTATTTTAGGATCTTATATTTCTGGTCTGTTAAATGCATTAGACATTTTGCAACGAGCCTTCAGCGCGTGCTGAGTGAGCGAGCGCCTTAGGGGCCGTTCACATATCGTGCCTAAAAACGCATGGAAAACGCTAAGCACGTCTTTCTCCTCCTTTCCAAAGCGCTCGGGCAGAAGCGCTCATGAGGCGTCTGTCTTTGCTAAGCAACAATGACGTGCTCTCTCCATGAGACGCGGAAATTTCAGCGAAGGATAAATGGATTTGCAGCTCTAAAAATCGCTTGCAGTAGCTCTGCTACTGAATTTATTTCAAAATTGCAATCCATATACAACTATGATCAGCTGTTCCTTCATCTTGGCTGAGCTCTCAACGTTGTTACGGGAAAGGATGAAGCTGATTGGTTGGTTCTTGTCACATGACCCGCGGTGCGCTTGCGGCATTCTGAAAAGTTGAGATGTTTTTACATTTTGCTGTATCTAAAACGTATCGAACCGAACCGAACCGAACCGAACCGTGACATCAGTGTATCGTATCGAACCGAACCGTGAATTTTGTGAACCGTTACACCCCTAATATATATATATATATATATATATATATATATATATATATATTAGTGGTGGGCATAGATTAATTTTTTTTAATCTAAATTAATCTCACTGTGATCTTGAAATTAATCTAGATTCAAATTCTAAAATTCTCCCATTCTATAGCATCAAAATAAAAATAGAAAATAAAAATAATTTAAAATATGAACTATAATGGCGATAATCTCAATGATACAAAAATGGCACTTCAAATTATGCATGTTGTAATTAGTTTTAAATATGACCTAAACACAGTCTTTTTTTGTTCCCTATCTGTGGTGTGAAGCCTTAAGTTCAGCAGCATCTTTGAACTGAATCTGTTGTCCAAACAGCTCTGGTCGTTCTGGCGCAGGGCCCGTGTTTGTTTGTGTGTGGTTGGGGTCGCTTCAGGACCTGTGTGTGTTTGGTGCTGCGAGTCTGATGGGATCACACGGTTGTCTAAAGTGAATGCACTGATAGATCAGAGGAACGCTGCTGTGCTTGTGCACTATGAAGACAATCGATTCAAACAGGCAAATGTTTGTTTGGGAACACAGCATCCATTAATGACTGAAAGCCTTTAATTCATTCAGGTTCAATAGACGTGTTTGGAATGGATTACTATTTTACAGACTAATGTACAGAACTAGTCAATCTCGACTGCTATTTGCTTCAGGACATGAAACACCAAATTAGCTATAGCAAAAATAGTATTTATTTTAAAAACAACAAAACTCATGAATAACCATAACTTACTTAACTCGGGTCGGTAATACTGTTTATTTTTTATTTTATTACATTTTTATGAATAGGCAGACGGTTATCCAAAATGACTTACTGTGCTTTTTTTTTTTTTTTTACCGGTATGTTACCTTTTTAATGTTTTTGAAAAAAGTATTTTATGCTAAGGCTAAGGCTGCATTTTATTGATTAAAAATACTAAAAATAGGTAAAATATTATTACAATTGAAAACAGCTTTATATATATATATATATATATATATATATATATATATATATATATATATATATATATATATATATATATATATATTTAACTAATTTATTTTTGTGATGTGAAGCTGTATTTTCAGCATCATTACACCAGCCTTCAGTCTGACATGATCATTCAGAAATCATTATATGATGATTTGATGCTCAAGAAACATTTCTGATTATTGTATATGTTGAAAACAATTGAGATGCTTTATAATTTCCTTGAAACCATTCAGGATTGTGATTAAATTATGAATATGGCTGAAAAGGCTGAAAAGAACAGCATTTACTTGGATAAAAACAACAAAAACAAAACATTTGTAACATTAGAAATGTCTTTACTGTCACTTTTTATATATATAAATATATATAAATATCTTATTGACCCTAAACTTTTGTGCATCGAATAATAATAATATTCAAAATTATAATTTTCTAAATGTTTGTAAACGATGTAATACTCCAAAAAGGCAATAATTATAATATTATAATTTGTATTATTATTTACCATTCATTATTAATTTAAACTGTAATACTTTGAAAAGTTAATTTCTTTACCTAACCTTAGAAGTGCATCATTTACATCTGAAATCCAAGTGAAATCTCTTTATCACATGGGCTATAAGCGTCTGACACGAACTGACCCCGGCGGAGCGGCACTGAACGGGTTAATAGCGCTGTGTGCGTTGGGAACATCCTGACCTACATCCACCCATCCATCCGTTCACCTCCGCTGCTGTTGTAATCTGAGTCTCTGTCAGAGCAGGACTCATCCTCTCCGCTCCTGATCGCATTCAAGTCTCGTTCACATTCAATTAGCAACCTTAATCTGAATTTAAACAGCGTGCCGCGGCGAATATGTGACATAACGCGAACATGAGCGAATGGATTATGCTGTAATGCTGTGAAAACAGGCGTGGGGCCGACGCAAAGGGGATTACTACAAACGCCGTATCAGGCACTCAGGAAATGACGCTTTAAGGGAACGCGTTGTTGAGCTGCGGTCGGATGCGAGGTGTTAATGTCGTATTTTAGGATGGTGACGTGAGCTGGGTGGTTTAATTTAGCAAATGGATCAGGACGTGAGGATTCAAACTAGTCGTTTAGAGACAAAGGAGAGCCTCAATGTTAGTGTTTTACATCGATCAGGTGTTAAAAACCCTCTTAAACCAATGAGTGTCACTGAACATGTTCTGATGGGAACTGTGCATTTACACCGACTTACATGTCAACACAAAATACTGTTTGCAAACAATAATTGAATGCATTTATAGGTACAACGGGATATTTGACAATAAAATAAATGTAGGGCAGGATTTTATCCATTGCAATTAATTGGATCATGAAGAACAGGCGTTAGATACAAGGGAATAGAGTTTAGTCATGCTATGCATGTCCCCATCAATAGATATTACTAAACTGTCCCTAGCAATAATTTTGATCAAACAAATAAATATGCTCTTGCATGACATAAAATAGGAGCACTTGTTCTGATCGATTGACTTGCAAGATTATTTATTCAAGTATCAACATTGGATCATGAAGTTGGCATTAAAGTGAAAATACTGAATTGAAAATATGACTTCGATCATTCAGTTCAATAGATTGCAATTTTTTTATTCAAATCCGGACTTCAGAGCGTGTATTGCGAATCATTTGTTTTAGAATTGAACTTTTGAGCGGGTTTGCAGATCTTTTTGTGAAATTAATAAAGCTTGCTCCATGCTCCGAAGTCCTGATCTGAAATAACAGTTTGCTAATTTTCTTATTCGGGACTTCGGTGCACGTATTGTGAATAATTTGTATTATATTGAAACACTGGAGTGGTTTCGCATATATTTTTGCAAATTTAATAAATAGTGCTCCATGATCCTAAATCCTGATATCAAATAATAGTTTACAAAATTTCGATCAAACAATTAAATGTCTGTTGTCTGCTGTTGTGTCCCCACCAATGCTAAAATCAAACCTACAAACTTGATATCAAAACAGAGCCAGTAAGAAGGAATTGTGTTATTTTGATAAGTGATTAAGAAAGGAAGTAAAGTTATAAAACATTATACAAATTAATTAATGATACATGAACATATCTGCTACAAACCAGCACAGAATAATAATAAATCACTAAACACAGATATTTCAATTTTTTTTATATATAAATGTCCAAATATCCACAAATCCAATAACATTTTAAATAAAAATTTAATGAATACAATAAAAATAATTATTATTTAAATAAACCAGAAGGTGCACATAGAAACATAAATATAAAGAAACACATGTCAAAATATCATCAAAAATAGTACAGATCATATTACATTTTGAATGATATTTAAATAAATGTAAAATAATTCTACATAACATAACTAAAGTATGTATTTACACATATATGTAAAAATACACATACCATATTATATATTTAAAATAAAATGCATACAAATGCAATTCATTTTACTAACTCAAAGAAAACGAAAAAAAAGTTTCCTACTGTGAAGTTTTGCTGTTCTTACAGAGAAATTTCATGCTTAACCCCATAAGGTTACCAAAACACACATACACACAGAGAGCCTGTGACAGGTGGCAGATTCTTCTCATCTGCTGTTATGTACACAAATCATTTGCTCCTGCATGCAGCGAAACAGTGACCAGGTCAAGATGCTCTATTGAGCCTGTCAGCGCCTGAGAGACCCCACGTCGACAGACCATTAGACTGCAGGCAGCAGAGTCCCGCTATGACAAACTGTGTGCGCTGTCACAATCACTCTGTGTGTGTGTGTGTGTGTGTGCTATCACTGTCCCATCACCTCAGGGATCAGCCGAGTGAGATTACAGGGATGTTGATGGCACACCGGTGAGTCCTCAAGAGAGAATTACTAGCCAAAATCAAATCATATCTCTCATATTATGTTTGTGTTATTCAAAAGTTTACAGAGGAACAGCTTTAAACCCAAACCTCTATGATAAATAGAAGAGATCATCTTAACATATTTATTGGATGATCAAATTTGATCTAATCTCGGTTTAATTTTGCAAAGACTATAAGATATTCATAAAAACTCTTTGTAAAGTATACAGAAAAACACTGATCCGTCCATTTGAGCATCACAAACTTCGGGAAAGTATTTTTGCAGTTCTAAATGTCACCCTAAATGTCAACATAAAACTTCGGTCGCAACTCATACATTCATAAAGTGATGACAGTAGGCAATGCTGGCAATGGCAAGATCATAGGTTCAATTCCCAGGAAATGCATGAACTAATAAAAATAAGGAAAGAATTCTCATTTGAAAAAAAAAAATGTGTGTATGAAATTGCACTTGCAATTTATATTCTGCTTAAAATTCACAACTTATCACTTTGCGTGTAAAGTACAGCATTTACAAAATACACATATTCTTCAACCCTACGGCTCAAAAAACAGTTTTCAACAAATAATTCCACTCAATTTTGTTTTGCTGAAACACAAAATGTATGTTTTGGGTCATTATAAATGCATTATTTGTAAACCTATTTCAGTTTTGATTTACTGTGATGGACATATATGTTTTAAACCCTAATTACTATATACAATAAATTCCTTTCTCAGGAAATGCATGAGGTTAAAAAAAAATTAATGCCTGCCTTGATGCAATGCAAGTTGCTTTGGATAAATGCATGCACTAACCAAAAAATACACCTGTTCATCCACCTTATTTGTTTTAGCTTTTGTTTTTATTATGTTTTAGATCTTAATTATGTTATACATTTTTTATGCATTTCCCAGTTAAAATCCCAAATGCATGAACTAATAAAAAAATCCATGTATTGAATGCAGTTTAAGTCACTTTGGATAAATGCATGAGTATACATTGTGTATTTTTTAATGCATGAACTAACAGAAAACTAAATGCATACCTTGATGCAATGTAAGTTGTAATAATCAATACACATATTCATTCACCTTATTCAATATTGCTTTGCAAAAAGAACAAAAATATACGTTTTAAACTAATTATTATATAATAGACATTTTTATACATTTCCTGATTCATATCCAAGGAAGCATGATCTAATAAAAAAATGCATGATGCAGTGTAACTTGCTTTGAATGAATGCATGCATTAATAAATGCATGAATATAATTTTTGTTTTAAAAATGTTTTAAACTAATTATTATGTTTACACATTTTTATAAATGTACTGGCTCATTTCCAAAGAAATGCATGAACTAAAAAAATAAATAATGCATGCAATAATAAATACATGTGTGTAAATTCCAGGGCTTGATTTTATCTATGGAAAACTGAATGGATAGTTAGAGTCTGTTGACTAAAGGGAGAATACTTAACCAGTTTTTTTTTATGCACATACACACAGAATAAAAACAAGCAACAGGAAAATGCATTAAGAAAACAAACAGGGTCACAGTTGTGATTTCACATGGACTGGCGAGCATTAGTTGAGAATAATCAAATCATTTGAACGAAAAGTAGCAGTGACATTTGTTTTCAAACCCTCGGCTCTCAGATGAAGAGTGCGAGTGGAGTGACAGGTGCTGGAATCAGAGCTATTTCACAAGCGCAGATCGCGCACACATAACTCCACTTCCTCATGCCAGACTGACCCACGGCTCTCTCTGGATAAACATGTCTGACCTCCTCAGCATCACCGCGCATCACATCCTTTTTTAGGTTGGGCCAGACACCCAGCGAGAGGCGGGGGAAACTCATCTGCCAACAGACATTTGCCTGGAAGAGGATTGCATTCGTTTTTTTTCCTTTTGTGGCCAGAACAGGCCAATTGACTGCGAACTAATCTCTTGCAGTCTGTGCTGTTCCACATTGTCGGTACACAGTGTACAATTGTATTTATAGCCTGCCAACTAGACTTATCTTCGTTATGTAATATTTACGGCAGCGAGACGGCAGCCACCCACATTGCTCTCTCTCTCTCTCTCGCTCTACATTATGCTCGCTCTGTCCCGCCGTGCCTGCTGGGTAATTTTACTCACAAGCTCCAGCCAAGCAAGAAACATCCACAAACACTCTGCGCTGGAAAACTGCACTCGCTCGTGTATACCAAAACACAGACGTCCTCAAAAACACAGTTCAGCCGCTCGCTGCAGACAAATTATTCCTCTCGTTTAGGCCTCGGTGCAGATGTGTCTTGATTAGTGGGTTAGAAAGAAACACTAGAATTTAGAGCAACTGGATTCGATTGTAACAGAAAAAACATGTCAACAAACAAACGAGAAGTGGTGCGTTTACACTAGAGCAAAGGCCAGGAGGGTTTGACAGCAGAAGTGAAATATTTAGTGAAAAATGTTTATTATTAATGGTGTTTGCAAATGCAAGAGTCGGTATTTATTGTTAAAGAAATTTCCTGCAGTATTTATGCTCCAAACAGGAGCAATTCCTCAAATCCTGAGGTTTGTTCGTGTGTCGTGTGTGTGTGTGTGTGTGTGTGTGTATATATATTTATAAAAACACATGCAGAACATTATTTGGGGTTCATTTTGCCGAAATCATGATGCTGTCAAATTCATATTCATTGTGGAAAATCTGAGACGAAAATGTTTTCACATACTTTTTTAAACTCCCAGGGCTGTCAATATAAAACTTTTAAAATAAAAATAGGCTAATTAAATAATAATAAATAATAATAATTTTACAGTATTCCTCAACACATACAGAATACTATCACAGTTTAATTTTTCTCAGTAATTTTATCAAATTCACATTTATTGTGAAAGGCGCTACACAAAGAAATTGAATTATAAAATGTTAGATGATAGACTGTTTTAATAATTAGCTTATAAAAGTCAGTTATTTAATTGCAGAAATAACATTGCAAAAGAATTATCACATTTGGTAGTCTTAAAATGTTTGAAAATCCATCTTCTAAGCAATTTGACTAATTAAATAAAATAATAAAAATAAAATAAAATAAAATAGGCATGACACTATCTGTGAATGCTACAGACAAAACTGTGAAAAATGGTGGAAAACATAAATTTCTGGAAAAAACAAACAGACGTAATACGAAGCTCAATATGTATGTTGGTCTTCTTATAAAAATCTGATTAAAAGCTCCTCAATAAAAGCAAAGATTTTACAAAACTAACCTTCAATGACACAAATGATAAAAGAAAAGCTCCTTAAAGTGGCGTAAAAACCAACCAATCAGATTGGAACTGGTGATTCCAGTCATTTTCATTAGAATAAGGCAAGCAGTGAATGTAAATGGGTGGTATGTGTGCATGTCTACAAACATAAAGCCAAGCAACCCCATGAGCATCTCAACAAAACGCATACATCTCCGGATCTGATGCACTAATGTAGGTCAAGTGGTGTTGTTATGGGCCAATCCATTCAGATTAACAGCCTCCTGAAGTCCTCAGGCCCAAACATACTTCAGCAGCTGTCAACACCAGCACAAAACTGCACTTTCCTCTCATAAGGGACTGCGGTTGGAGGCATTTTGTAATGGGAGCAGTGCACCAAAAAAACATTTGATGGCAACCCGACGAGACCCTGGAGCTCATTAGAGCCTCAAAGTTTCTCTGTCACAGGCCTGAAACAAAAATAAGATTTTTCTGCTCGACGCTGAGGGCTTTTAGCGCCCCGAAAGTGTTCAGGTTCAGCTTAGGAATGTGTGACTCAATAAGGGCCTTTATAAACTCAAACAAACTGCAATCCCATTCCGGAGAATACGACGGGAAAATATGGAAGGCCGACGAGGCCAAAAGTTTTTAAATGGAATTTCACTGTCAGTACGCATTATCTGTCCATGTTAATGCGAAAACATGCACAGCAGCAAATTAAGTTACTGTTTTTGAGATTGTATTTGCATATGTGAGACGATCAGGTTTTATTTATAAATTAACTTCTGCAAACCCACCAAAAATGCAGGTATCGGTTTCTGGCCAAGTGCATCCAGAATTTTCTGTTTCAGTCCAGAATTTTAATTTGGTGCATCCCTACATATAAGTATACAAACATCACCCATCATGTTTATTCATGAAGGATGTTGTAATACTACAATGTGAGTGTTTACACACACAAAATAAACGCGATCACAAATGCCACGTTAATAGACAAACAAAGTCCACGTTCTGTTTGAAGATTTTTGCCCCATTTACTTTCCATAGGAGAACATGTGGGAACATGCAAGGAAAGGGTGTCATGGTATCGTGCAAAGCATAAAGGAATGATGACAACTCAACCTGCCTGAGAGAGTTATTAGATGGTGTGATGGGGATTAGTATTGAGTTTGCCGGGATATCAGGTTTAAACCATCCCGTTCCCCTCCTGTGGATTTCACGCTTCTGGAGTCTGAGCAAATGCTTCTCCTTGGTAATGGCCCTTTTGAAATATACATCAGCTCCTGATGCCATGCTGTAAATGCTGGATATCAAATCTAGTAAATATATATATGCAAGTATATGTCAACTTATTCTACTAACCCTAAACTCTGAGAGTTAGTAGACATGTAGTTTCAAATTAATGAGAATTAGTTGACGTAGTTAGAAAGTTACTTATAGTTAGTACAATGTCTAAAGTGGACTATCAAAATAAAGTGTAACCGAAGGCTTTAGCTGAAACCATGATCCTTGGTGATTCATAATATACAAGTCAATGGCTGCCATTATAATTTGAGAATAAAACAAACATATCAAGGAACACAAACTTAAAATCCCTGTCTTTTAATGATACATTGAGTTCTTATGAAGTAAAACGATCAGTCTGTGCAAGAAACTGACCAATATTTATAACATTATTTCCTGTAATCCAGAGCCTCAGGCAAATGGGGAACTATGATTCTTTCTGCGAACTGATTCTTTTGGATCATTTGTCTTAATGAACTGGTTTATTTCACTAGTTCAAGGTAATCACACAATGACGTCATCAATGCACAATCATAAATGCATACAATAATGATGAGAAATGCTAATGTTATACATGTCTAAAACATATAAAGTGAATAAACTGGTCTTCATCAGTTCACTTTTTAAATCACAAACAGCAAGAAACCATGAAATCTTAAATGTTGCTCTTTCAACTGGTTCAAGTAGTATACCAAAAAGAACTGGTTGAAAAGAATGATTCATTTGTGAAGAGGACATCACTCCAGACCGTTTGCCTGAGGCTCTGGATTATATTTAGTTTCTTGCACAAGTTGATTGTTTCTCTTCATAAGATTTCAGTATATTGTCAAGAGGCACGGGTATTAATTTTGTGCTCCTTGACATGCATTTGTAATTTATAAATAATAAATCTAAAGCATGTTCAACACACATGAGGTGCCTTTAAATTATGTTTTATGAAATCCTTCAGTACAACATTAAGGTCACTGGAGGGGAAATAAATCTCTTGTAAGCCACTATATGGCTTAAAATGTGTTTATTAATTTGCTTCATGAAAGATGTCTTATCCCAAACAAAGTGAATGGAAACCATGATAGCCAAAAAAAAACTATAATAATAATAATTAATCAGCATCTTGAATTTGCCTTTGTTTCCTTAATCGTCTACAAATCCTCAGTGGAAACTAAGACGCTGGCTTTAAAGAGTTATACAAATGCTTTTGAAAGACATGTGACTGCTCTTAGATGCAAAGGGAGGAGCAATTAGGATTTAGCCTGTGTTTTTGGCTGCGAGGCGCTGGCTAGCCTGTCTGCAAACAAAGTTTACCATCAACCAAATCACATTTGACAGCAAACCAAGAGCCTTTACCAACAGACTGAAAGATTACAAGTGACCAGCACATCTGTGATACCACATACGAACTCAATAAGCACCCGGCCCGGACGTGATAATTAGATCCAAGGTCTTTCTTGGAAAGAGCAAGTCTGTATTTGTTTTATATGAAGCATACAGAAAGGCCAGGATCTTTAAAGCAGGACTCGCGGGTTTCCTCATAATCCTCGTAGATCCTGTCAGCACACACAAGCAGAGAGGGATCAAAACAAAACCCGCGGCCAAAAAACTCTCTCTCTCTCCGAGAAAGAGGTCACCTCTCAAAAACAAGCGCGGATCGGACTTGGCAGGGCTCCTGAGTTGCCTTACTGAGATTTTTAGCCTCCCGACTCATTCATTTCACAGTGCAGTCTATGTTTACATACTCCGATAAACCCATAATCGCTTTCACTCACATTGTTTTACTGATATTCACACTTCTATGATTGCTTGTTTGCTTATCGGTTCATTAATATCAGATAAATGCCATCTAAGTTGCACCTAAAGAGCAGCAAGAACAATAACATCACATATTTCTTTTATTTTACTGTTAATGCTTAAGTTACAGAAATGTTTTAAAAATGTAAATATTCATAATGGTAATATTTTGTATATTGTTTTAGTATAATCATTAGTTTTCTTTGTGTTAAAACACAAAATAGTCAGTTGAAATTGTACTGGACATCGGTTATAAAACAATTAAAATAATATGTATTGTATTTAAAAAAATGTTTTTACTAATAAATATTAGTGCTATATTTTTTAAAGAATTGTTGATAATTTAAAATAAAATAAAAATCTGGTCTGCAAAAAAAAATCTGAAAATCACTTATCAAAAACCAAAGCACATGAGAAACAACAATTATAAAAGGTGAATTTCTTTTTTGTTATAAGCAACTTAAATATAAAAATTAATATGCAAAAAATAAGTTATTATTAATTAAATTAATAATTATTAGTCAGCAAAAGTAAATAAAATAAAAAAAATTCAATATAACAAATAATTAATAATGAAACAATTATAATCAGAGGAGTTATCTATTACTTAAAAAATGGGCATTAGTTGTATCAAAGAAAATTCACTGAAAATAATGTCAAAATGTAAATTAAAACAGATATAAAACAATTTTTTGTTTGTTTAAGTTTCTTTTATCATTAACTTAATACAAAATAACCATTATTATAAATTATTACATTATTATGAATAAAAAAAATAATTGTTATTTGTTTTATTATTATTTGTTAATATATCATTTAACATTTTATTTTAAATCTTTCTGCATTGAAATATGACACATTGTTTTTTATTCAGGCAAAATAAATGGAAAGCATTAATCGAATCCGTATCATGTGTTAAAAACAAATCAATCTGTGTTTGTTCACATCATGGGCCCCGACAGGCCCTCGCCATGATCGCTCTCTCAGTGTTTGGCTCTGTATGTTTGAGTTTCCATTCAAGCATCAAAGCACATTTAAAGTTGTTCAAAACAAACATGCCGGCTTTCTGCTGCCGCTGCTTGCGGGTTTGTTTCATTCCCCTTCTCTCTTTGTCTCTGTGGTTCCCTCCTCCTCTGCAGCGAGCGCAGAACATCCTGTTCTGTGAGTCAATGGAGCTCCAGACCCGTGGGGAATAAGCGTATTTGTGGATGAGCTGAGGGGCTAACAGAAATGGCCCAGTTGCTTTGACCTATACTGTTTTAATAAAATCACTCAGAGCGTAAACATTGCTGCGGGGCCAGACGCTCCTGCCACAGTCAGCGCTGCTGTTTCGTAACTTGTGTCCCTATATTATAGATCAGTGTGAACCTTGCTGGGGTGAACACACGTAACTACTGAACACATGAGGTCAAGCAGCACGGAGACCCAAATAGACATCAAACTAAAGCAAGACTTCTGATTCAACAGAGCTCAGGCTCCACCAATAGCATCTGTGACATTAATAATCTTTAATAATCAAATGATCAAATAATAATAATGTGATTTAAATGCTGAATGTAAATAATGTAAATATATTAATATAATATAGTCATTCATTATATATACTTTTTTATGGACTTTTATCTACTCTTTGCACATTTAAAATGACCCCGCTGACTCTGTTGTACTGGTACTATTAGATTTAATTGCGGCATTTGATATAGTTGACCATGAGGTCTTGCTCAGCTAGAGCAAGTTGTGGGTATCAGAGGAACTGCATTAAGTTGGTTCCAGTCATATCTTAAAAATAGAAGCTTCTCAATCAATATGGGACGATGTTATTTAGGGGTGGTCCCCCTGACTTGTTAGGTCCCACAAGGCTCTATTTTGGCCCCTTTACTGTTTTCTTTATATGTGACCATGGACAGTGCTTTAAGTGGCCCCAAAAGAGGTGCCGGTACTCTATTATAGCATATATATATATATATATATATATATATATATATATATATATATATATATATATATATATATATATATATATATAATTATTATTATTTTTTTATGATTCCCCTTATCCCCTGAGGTAACAACACCTATATTGAAGGGGTTTTATATACAGCAGTCAACAGATGACCTTATAAAAAATAATAAATCCTTTTATTAGTTTGTGGATTTGCTTGAGCTAGAAAGAGCTACTGAACATAAATAAAATGTGCAAAATAATTTTAAACAAATACCCTTAGAAAGAGCTACTGAACATAAATAAAATGTGCAAAATAATTTTAAACAAATACCCTTAGAAAGAGCTAATGAACATAAATAAAATGTGCAAAATAATTTTGAAAAAATACCTGTAGAAAGAACTACTGAACATAAATACAATGTGCAAAATAATTTTGAAAAAATACCCTTAGAAAGAGCTGCTGAACATAAATAAAATGTGCAAAATAATTAGTATGAGTTCGGGAGTTCATAGCAGGATCGCAAATCATTTGAGTCAGTTCGGGAGTTCGGAGCGGGATCGCGAATCATTTGAATCAGTTCGGGAGTTCGTAGCGAGTTCGCGAATCATTTGAGTTAGTTCGGGAGTTCAAAGCGGGTTCGCGAATCATTTAGGTCAGTTTGGGGATCGCGAATCATTTGAATCAGTTCGGGAGTTCGTAGAGGGATCGCGAATCATTTGAGTCAGTTTGGGAGTTCGGAGCGGGATCGCGAATCATTTGAGTCAGTTTGGGGATCGCGAATCATTTGAATCAGTTCGGGAGTTCGTAGCGGGATCGCGAATCATTTGAGTCAGTTTGGGAGTTCGGAGCGGGATCGCGAATCATTTGAGTCAGTTTGGGGATCGCGAATCATTTGAATCAGTTTGGGAGTTCGGAGCGGGATCGCGAATCATTTGAGTCAGTTTGGGGATCGCGAATCTTTTGAGTCAAATCGGGAGTTCAGAGCGGGTTCCCGTGTGCGTCCTTTCACTGCATTATTCGGTGTATTCAAATGCATTTATGAATGCATGTCCATGGACCACAAAACAAGTCTTAAATGTCAATTGAAATCCATACACCATCTGAAAGCTGAATAAATAAGCTTTTCATTTATATATGGTTTATTAGGATCTGACAATATTTGGCCAAGATACAACTGTAGCAAACCAATCAAAATACTGAGAAAATTGCCTTTAAATTTGTCCAAATGAATTCTTAGCAATGCATATTACTAATCAAAAATCTAAAATACAATTGGGATTGGGCCTAAATGGAGTATATTTAATAATAATAATAATCACCATCATTCAAATTAAATGCCCATTGATTATATTTTGTGTAAATATACCAGTTTTGTTTTTAAAATATTTATTTTTACATATTTAAATTTAAAATGTAGTATGTTACCAATAATGATAATAATAATAATAATAACAACAACAACAGTGTTATTTAAATGGCAAATGCTGGTGATTCAAATCGTGTGTGTATTTGGATTACTATTTGTTACTTGTGAATCCAAATAAAATAATAACGTGTGTTTGTGTGTGTGTGTGTGTGTGCGTGTGTGTGTGAGTGTGTGTATCTCCATCCTTGTTTAAAATGTAAATAATATGATTTTCCTCAGAGAATTACCCTAATTTTTCTCTTACCATAGAATGATGGTCCTCTTCATTATGGCGACCAGCATGTTTTCAGAATGCCTTAACAAACATCTGATATCCATATTTGCACAGCCAAACTACTACAAACATAACAAATATCACATATTTTTAATCCTACTTTGCTGATCTCCAAAACCTCTATGGCAAGAAACTAATCATCCAACATCTTATGAAGAACACTTCAAGATGGATTTATTTTATTTTATTTTCTCTGGAGAAATGTATAGTATAGGCTGCTGAGCTCATGGGGGCGTGGCCAGTCATTTTTCATTAACGAGCTGCCAATCACAGAACACAAGAGGGATGCATTTGAAGGTGCCATGGGACTCGGACCCCTGACACGCGCTTCACTGCCCCGGGACAGAACGAACAATGTGAGCTGACCCCGGCTTTCAAGGGTCATGCTCCCAAAAACTGAGGAAGAATAAAATTCTGCAATTAGTCTTGACAGACCACTGTAGCCTACAGTACGTGGAGTATTTGAGGGCCACAGTGTGTCCATATGATACACTTCACTGCACATTGTCTTCTGAAGTCATGTGAGAAACAGATTTTTCTGCTGAAGTAACCAGCTGAGTGTTTGTTACAAGAGGAGCATGAATATCAGGTAGAAATATAGAAATATAGAAGGGTTTGTTCATATATCATTCACACTGATTTTAATATTGCACTTTGTCTTTTTTCATCTGTGGCTTTCAATTACAATACAAATTCAAAAGGCTGTTTTTGCTAAATGAGTTTGTTTCTCCACTTCTGCAGCACTTACATAAACCAAATCTTAGAGTTGTATTCTTCTCTATATTCTAAAAGTTTCGAAAAGTCGAAATTAGATTTTTTTTTCCTGGCTGATAACAGTATTTTCTGATTTATTAAGTGATAAAAAAAGAAATCCAAAACCCTTCGTTACAATTTTTTAACTCTAATGTCATCAAAATTAATCAAGTTTTTTTTTATTGTTGATGCAAATTGGTATATATTTGCATATATAATGCATAATTTGCATAATTACCCAAAACATGTTTGCAATGCTTCACATAACCAATCAACTGGAAAAGTATAGTTATTACTATTCATTTGAATATTTATATGATTATTTTTTTTTTAAACAAATCAAGTATTGCTCTGTAATCCTTGAGTGTTTCAGATTTGTGTTTTGTCCTACAGCTGTCATGCTAAACTGCCTAATTCCTCTCACAAAGATACTCCACATTTCCAAAATAATGGAGTGACATAACTTCCGAGTCAGGATTAAATATGAAACCTCTCTCTGACTGTGGATATATATACAGATATCTGAAGAAAAGAGACACGTTTGTAAGTACAGTACAAATAGCAAATTACACTAGACGCCTTCAGTGTTTGGGAGCATTGAGCCAAACCTCATAGGATTCAGATGTGACATTGTATTTAACATGCAAATAGAAATATACAGACATAAAGGCAATTATAGCATCAGTAGGTCAGTGTGTGTGTGTTTACATCAGCTGCACTTGGCCTGCGAGTCTTCACAGTCCCAGAATCTCACTTGTGTAACATGTTTTGAAGCTTGTCACATTCAATATCACTGCAGATTCCATGACCTTACTGACCAGGAGTCCAGGTTTGACTAGTTAGCATGGGCCCCTGCTGGTGGATGACAGAACTGCATGTTTCAATACTGAATGAAATATTGTCTTTCTGAATGGATTTGAGAGCAATGATCACCTTATTGGTCTTGCAGAAATTTCACCACAATAAACCCCTGATAGGTGGTAAACTGAGCTTACGCTTAATATAACAGGTGAGATAATGAAGCAAATGTGTGGTGTACAAGACTTTCTATATAATATGATTTTGCTGAACTTTGTAGTTTTCTAACATAAATGCATCTCTTAAGTCTTCCTGTTTTAACAGCAATGAGCTAACCGAACTAAATGGCCTATAAAAACACTCTCACATGAAACACATGCAATACAAATCAGCATGTTATTGTTGACTAAAACTATTAAAAACATGTTTAGGTTATCTAAATAAAATTGTTTATACAACAGATGTTTAAATAATAAAACTTAAATTAAAATTAGAAAAGAAAAATAAACTGAATTAGGTTTAAATAAGTGCTAAAATCACAAAAAAAGATTGACATAAAGCTAATAAAAAATAATAAAATGACAATTACTAAAGATTTAAACTAAATGTATAATAAAAACAAAATCTAAAAATCAAAGCTGAATGAAATATGTAATTAAATATATAAATAAAATAACCACACCACATTCCATAAACATTAAAATGATAAAACAGGAATTAACTAATAAATAAATTAAAAACTAATACATTTATTAGCAACTTTTAACTAATGCTAAACTAACTTAAGCATTTTAAAAAGTTATTTTAACTTTTTTTTTTTTTACTTTTTTCAACACCTAACTGTGAGTTTGCATAAAATGAGTAAAATGTTTTTTCACTAGTGTTCAACCAAACAAATACAGCTACAAAACACTTATTTAAATTGAATTATTTACATTCTATTTAATTAATTATTTAATGGCATTATATTAAATATTTATAAATTAATAGCCAGCTTCCTCCATGACAACAATCAAATATTTTCGCTTGCTTGGTTTCCTCTTTAATTATATAGTTGCATCAGAAAAATCATTGGCTCCTTATAATACAATATAAGTGTCACAGTGAGGCAGAGCTTAACTTCAGATATAATCAGAGCAATAGAAATGATGCACATCACTGTGTGTGTGTATCTAAGTCTGTACTAAATGTTCTGACTGTGCAGTGTTGTGTAACATCCTCAGAAACAGATTATTTCCACTAATAGCACATCTATTCAGTCTCTAGTGCATACGGGTGCAGACGAATACAACTCAGAGGCTGGGTAAGAAGTCAAAAGTGATTGTGTGGCTGATAATCAGGGCCGGTTTTTGTCGCTCAACAATCCACGAAAATCTCCAAACACACCACACGGATTACTGTGTGTATTTGGTATCATGCCAGTGCGTGTCCAAACAAAGAGGACATATTAAACTCTCACTATGGCTGTCTGGAATAATCACTAACCTAGATAAAGACATCATTAGTGCTCGCAACCAGCTGGGCTCAAAAGGTGGTCCGGCTGAGCGCCGTTTCAGACAGGATTCAGACTCAACAAACCCAGCAGGCTCACAGAGAAGCAAAGCCAGTCACCCTTAAAAAGCCCAGCCGTCGACACGACACGGATGAGAGCCGGTCACATGGGTTCACACCATCTGCCTCAGCGGTATTCCCTCCGAACGCGGGACAAGACAGCACCTCTGCTCCGGAGCACACTACGACCAACTAGTTTACATGACGAGCCCTCTGACAATTACACAATAATTACACAATAACAAACTCAATGAGAAGTTCTGAGCACAGAACGATTTCAACTCATGAAACGAATCATCTGAATCATCGTTGGACTGTCTTTATTCATGCATTCCTTGCAAAACTCGATGGAGAAGCCGGCGTCCATCCTGCAGGTCGATGAGTTCAGTAGGACTCTTGTGAACCGATGTTTCACAGCGGGCGGGTCGCTTCCCAAAAATGGGTCACAACTGACCATTTAATGGGGAACTGCAGCTTAAGTTAAAGAGAAAAAGCTACTCATGTCCTTTGTTGTTGTCAATTAAACTCTATAACTGTGATTAATCCATTATCATTCATTAGGCAGATGTCAGCATGAAGCTCGAAGCTACACAAAATTTAAGGAAATTCAACTCGTAGGCAAAAATCGAAAGATAACAGAGTAATAACATTTAAAATGACAAAATATGAAACTAAACTGATAATTAATAATATAAACATATATAAATAATGATAAAACAACACTTGCACAAATCCACTGAACAAAACACTGAACAGCACTGAACAAAAACAAATAGAAATGGACTTTTATTAGTACCAGGAAATTCTATAAAATTAAACTCATTTCTATAGGCAATAACTTATAAAAATAAAGGCAAAAATTACAGTTTGCAGTAAAATATAGTGAAAATATAAGAATAAATGCTAAATAAAATTGTTAATAAATACTATAATAGTATAAAAATAAAAATAAAATAACACTTGCACTGCTAATAAATTAATAACAAATTACAGTAAAATAAAAATTTAAAAATAAGAAAATAAGAAAATACAATCCAGTCTATATAATAAGCACACATATAAATATTAAAGAGCCACACAGATGGGAAATCAAAAATGACCTGTATTACAGTGTATGATGTAGCTGTCCATCAGTGTAAACAATGTGCAAAGTAATTAAACCAAAAAGTACACGATTTATAAATTTATTGGCTTCTAAAGTAAGGAGTCGACTCTGAATCGCTGAAACGAGTCGTTATAGATTTCAAATCTTTTGCCCATCTCTATGTACGCCACTAGGAACACTTTGGATAATAATCTCCGCCTACCTTCTTGAGAGAAACGAAACTCTGACCTGCCCCCCCCCCTGATTTTCCCCTGATAACCCCGAAAAAGTCGGCGCTGATCTTCATTTACAAACACGTGTAACTCCGTGAATACTCAAAGAAGAGACATGAGAGAGATATCTATAGAAAGCTTGACATGTCTACTTTAAAAAACTAACAAGTGCTGCAGAAAACAGATATTCTGCGATAAAGTAATCCATATGAAAATAACGTGATGTCCTTTTTTCACGTCTCCCTTCATTAATCATTATATGTAATGTGACCACGCCCCCGCGCTGAACGCGCTATTCAGATTCAAACTGAAGCGCGCGGCTTGAATACACCCACACAGAAGAAAAAGCAGGGAGACCAGTGGCATAGCCACGGGTGTGCCAGGGTGTGCCTGTGCCACCCACAGTGGCAGCTGGCATACCTAAAAATAGATGCAGAATTATTTTTTATAGTATCAATAAAAAAATGTTAACTAAACTTGGCCTATTGTTGTTTACTTAGAATATATATATTCAGATCGGCACCTCGGAGCCTGTTCGCGACTCGGTTGATTCAGAGCGGCACTACTTCGGAGCCTGTTCGCGACTCGGTTGATTCAGATCGGCGCTTCGGAGCCTGTTCGCGACTCGGTTGATTCAGATCGGCGCTTCGGAGCCTGTTCGCGACTCGGTTTGATTCAGATCGGCGCTTCGGAGCCTGTTCGCGACTCGGTTGATTCAGATCGGCACCTCGGAGCCTGTTCGCGACTCGGTTGATTCAGAGCGGCACTACTTCGGAGCCTGTTCGCGACTCGGTTGATTCAGATCGGCGCTTCGGAGCCTGTTCGCGACTCGGTTGATTCAGATCGGCGCTTCGGAGCCTGTTCGCGACTCGGTTTGATTCAGATCGGCGCTTCGGAGCCTGTTCGCGACTCGGTTGAATCAGATCGGCACTTCGGAGCCTGTTCGCGACTCGGTTGAATCCAGATCGGCACTTCGGAGCATGTTCGCGATCGGTTGATTCAGATCGGCACTTCGGAGCATGTTTGAGATTTTTTAAAATTCAGATCATGGACATCGAAACAGGAAGTGTTTGTCAAACAGTTAATTGGTGATAAATGAATATTTGGACTTGACGCTTTTTTTTACCTTTCGATTCAGCATGTACATGGACCCACACACACTCTAGACTTAATCATCAGTAGGGCTCTAAACTTTTCATCCATTGTTACAGTGGTGTAGCCACAGGTGTGCCTGTGCCACCCACACCTAAAAATAGATGCAGAATTATTATTTATAGTCTCAAAGGTTTACTAAACTTGGGCTATTGTTGTTTACTTATATATATATATATATATATATATTCTATATATAAAACTTTTATAAATTATCTTGATCTATAACGAGATGAGCGCTGCAGTTCAGAGTCCTGTCAGTCGGATTTAACGTACAGCACTTGAATTCCCCAGTTTCTCCCGAACTACATGAAAGTAAGTGACTGTTGAACTGGACGAAGAATAGAGTAAACTTTATTGTTCTGCTATGTGTGTCTGATATATGACTAAAACACGTCATCAAATTACATTTGATAAGATAGTTTTTGCTGCTTCCATAGACATCCGTGTGTATTTTACAAACTACCAAATTATTGTTTTAATAGTGATTATGTATATTTAAATGTATGAAACCTAAAATAAACATTATGTGGTTGAAAACACTGCATATTAATTGTGATATATGACAAGCTCTGAGCGCGTCCTGACGCCACTGAACATTCTGTAATGAATTTTGCCACCGCTAGGGGCCACTGGTAATGCAGACTAACACCTATTCTGCCACCACCTTTAATTTCACCCCGGTCTGGTCCGGGAGGAGCACTCAAAACACTCAAGACCAAGAATTATCAAAGAATACACTTTTTATTAACAATAGCAGCCATTTGGCATTGTCTCACTTAAATATCCTGATTACACACACTGGTCATATTTCATTAAACTGTGACACACATTTAAAAGAGAACCCAAGTACTCACTCCAAATTCACAGCACACAATAAATTAGGTGAAATCTCATACACAGCACACTTAATTAGAAACTCCAAACCTAAATCACATGCTCTATGTGAAACAACCAGCACAGGCAATCAACATACTTCAGGAGGACAGTAATCACAAATGACTGAGTACAACCATAACCCACACAACTCCGTAATAATAAAATAACTTCGGACTTCCCTGTCCACGTCCAACGACACCCTGCCGTCACTGTGAGGACTCAACCTTCCCCTCCGCGGAAATGCTGAGAAGGTTTCTTTCAAACAGCCTGCCAAGTCCACCTACACTCGCTTCCCTATCTATCTAAGTTTACCCCCCACTGTCTACCTCCGGGCCAATAAGTGGGACCCCGGTTTTCTTCACGCCGGTGGTGCTAGCCAACCACGAACGCAACGGATCCCTTGCTTTTGTGAACCCAGCCGGCTTTACAAACACAGCGTCTCAGTCTCTTTCACAGTTCATTATTAGGCATCAGCGCGTCCTCACCTTTCCCCGCCCCCGTATTTAAAAGCCTCCCAAAATTGTTCATTGTCCACAGGTGTACTCACAGACATCGTTCCTTCCGTAGCAATGACGTCACACCATCAATTGAATCATAATCATTACACTACTTCCCCTCTTGAAAAAATAGGACTCGTCCTCGAGTCCTTAAACAGATCCATCGTAGTCCTTGAACCACACAGGGGGTTTACGTGTTCGTAGGGGACGGCCCCGCTCTGTAGCAGATATAGCTGGCGTAGGCAAATCGCTCTTGCCAGCCCCCTCTGTAACTGTAGATCCAGCAGCTGAGGGAGGTTCTCTCACTAGGACCGGAGACACCGGGGGGCAACCACTGTCCACAACTGGAACTTCCACTGGATCCAAAGACACCTCAGCCTCAACAGAAAGCTGCGATGTTTGAGAGTCGCTGATAGCAGTCGGCAGCTGATGTAAAACCGGTATTCCAGCCGCAGCAGGTGGCCTAACCGACTGAAACCCCTCGGTGACACTGGTAGAAGCTGATGAATATACACCCCCACCAGCAACAGGCAAATCAGGTGGCCGTGATCGTCGAAACACCCAGCTAGACCCAAAGCTTGGACCCCTTTCTTTCTTCCCCCTAATTGGGGCAGATGTAGTCTTATGGTCAGCTTTGGCTGTTGTATGGCCACCCGTAGACTCTGCAACCATAGAAGAGACATAAGGTTTCAGTTGATTAAAATGCACCACCTGATCTATACCTCCAGCCTCTGGCTGTATCTGATACAACACTTCAGAAACCCTTTCCAAAACCCTATATGGGCCCTTAAACCGTTTCTGCAATTTTGGACTCACCCCTTTCTTCCTGGCCTTATTCTTTAACCATACCAACTCCCCCACTGAATAATACTGAAACTTGGCCTTAAAGTCAAAATACCGCTTTTGATGTTCTGAGGCTCTAGCCTGATGACTTTTCACTGCCCCCACTACTGTGGCAAGACTTTCAGCTACCCCCTTCACATACTCATTCACAGTTGCAAATCGCTCTTGTCCATCTACATCCATCATGATGTCAACCGGTAAAACCATCTCCTGACCAAACAAAACTTTATATGGGGTAAAGCCAGTACTGGAATGAACACTACTTCTATAGGCCATCATCACATAAGGCAAAAGGACATCCCAATTCTGTTGATTGTCATCAATATAGAAAGACAACATAGAAAGCAATGTACGATTAAACCTCTCAATCATTCCATCTGACTGAGGTTGATATGGAGTTGTCCTGGTCTTATTAATATCTAGCAACCGACACAATTCACCAAACAAATTTGATTCAAAGTTCCGACCTTGGTCGGAATGCAGGCTCCTAGGGGTTCCATAACGACACACCCACTCTTCTACCAGGACTCTAGCTACGGTCTTTGCCTCTTGATTTGGGAGGGGGTACGCTTCTGTCCATTTTGAAAAATAGTCCCCCACCACCAACACATATTTATTTCTGAGGAGGGTCTCAGGAAGAGGCCCTAATATGTCGAGTGCCACTCGTTCATAAGGACGAGACGTTACAGAAGGAATAAGTGGGGCCCGAGGAACCGGACCGATTTCCTTATGAACCGCACATTCAGGACATTCCTGACACCATCGTTTCACATCCCTATACCATCCCGGCCAATAAAAACGATCCCTCACCTTTTCTTGTAGCTTTTGCACTCCCAAATGGGCTCCAGTTGTAATATTATGCAATAACCTCAACATTTCTGGTACCATAGACCGTGGAACAATAACTTGAGTCTTTGCACTCAGACCAATTTTTGGAGGCAACACCCTCACCAACCTCTGCCCCTGAACCTCTATCTGCTCCCAGACTAAGGCATACTTCTTAAGGGATGGATAGGCATTCACTATCTCCTGTCTACTACCTTTCTGGCTCTTCAGTTTTAGTATCAAACTCAACTCTGGGTCACTGTGCTGGGCTCTGGTCAACTCATTCAGTCCTCCTTCCACCTCCCCCATTTCACATGTCAATATCTCTCCCTGTTCCATAACACCACCCTGAGGTGAAGGTTCTACTTCTACATAGCTAACAGAGCTAGCCATAATCTCCCCAGAATAAGCAGGTAATCTTGATAGCGCATCCGCATTAATGTGCTCTTTACCTGGTCGGTGAACGATTTTATATTGGAAAACAGCTAGCTGTTCCAACCACCGGGCCAACTGGCCTTCCAGGCCCTGGAAATTATGCAACCAACGAAGGGAATTATGATCTGTTCGCAGCAAAAACTCTTTCCCTAACAGGAAATGTTTGAAATACTTGGTAAAAGTAACCAGACTAAGAAGTTCTTTCTTGGTAGTGGCGTATTTACGTTCTTGTTTACTCAGGGTTCTACTGGCATATGCCACCACTTGTTCTAAACCATCAACTTCCTGTGACAAAACAGCCCCAATCCCCACGTCACTGGCATCTGTATCCAGAATAAATGAACGCTGCGGGTCTGGATAGGCTAAAACTGGAGCAGTAGTGAGACATGCTTTCAACTTCTCAAAAGCAACCTGGCAACCATCATCCCACTGAAATCGCCTTCCTTTTTCTGTAAGCCGATGCAATGGTCTAGCCAACTCAGCAAAACCCCTTACAAATCGCCTATAATATGAGGCTAAGCCCAAAAAGCTACGTACCTCAGTCTGATTTTTAGGGATTGGCCATGATTGTACAGCTTCCACTTTACTGGGATCGGCCATAACCCCCTCAGCCGAAATAACGTGACCCAAGTATTGCACTTTGGTAGCAAACAGATTGCACTTAGATGGTTTCACTTTAAGATTGGCAGCCTGCAATTTGGACAATACTTGACCTAACCGCTGAAGATGTTCCCCAAAATCTTTTCCGAAAACTATAATGTCATCCAAGTAGACTAAACATGTGGACCACTGCAAATCTGCCAGAATCAAGTCCATAAGTCTTTGGAATGTACTTGGACTATTGGATAGTCCAAAAGGAAGAACATTAAATTCAAAGAGCCCCTGTCTTGTTATAAAGGCTGTTTTAGGGCGATCTATAGGGTCCACTTCAACCTGCCAGTAGCCACTAGCTAAATCTAAAGTAGAAAACCACTGTGCATGAGTTAGGCTATCTAATGCGTCGTCAATACGTGGAAGAGGATATGCATCCTTTCTAGTAACATCATTTAACTTCCTATAATCGACACAGAACCTCAATGACCCATCTTTCTTTCTCACCGGAACAACAGGAGCAGCCCAAGGACTACAGGATGGTCGTATGATACCCCCTTCCTGCATCTGCTTCACATGATCTGCCACCTCCTGCTGCAAATGAAGTGGTACCCGACGAGGAGCCAATTTAATGGGCTTTGCATCCCCAGTGTCAATCTGATGTAGAGTCCTATGGGTCCGCCCTAAATCCGTGTCACTTTGACTAAAAACAGGAAGATAGTCATTCAATAATTCTTGAACAGCTTGTAACTGTGTCGGTTCCAGGCCCCTATCATTCAGCCCCAGATTTTGCAGCAAAACTTCAGCGGTCCATGGCTGCTCCACTAAACCTTTCAGTGAACCCAGAGAATTGACTGCACTATCCCCTATCTGAACATCGGTAAACAAAGTTCCAATAGTCATCCCTTTTCTTAGGATAAGTTCCTCACTGGTCACATTAATAACCCTTAGCGGCAACATTCCCTTTTCCACTCTACATCCCACCGCTGCCACCAGTGTAATGAATTTTGCCACCGCTAGGGGCCACTGGTAATGCAGACTAACACCTATTCTGCCACCACCTTTAATTTCACCCCGGTCTGGTCCGGGAGGAGCACTCAAAACACTCAAGACCAAGAATTATCAAAGAATACACTTTTTATTAACAATAGCAGCCATTTGGCATTGTCTCACTTAAATATCCTGATTACACACACTGGTCATATTTCATTAAACTGTGACACACATTTAAAAGAGAACCCAAGTACTCACTCCAAATTCACAGCACACAATAAATTAGGTGAAATCTCATACACAGCACACTTAATTAGAAACTCCAAACCTAAATCACATGCTCTATGTGAAACAACCAGCACAGGCAATCAACATACTTCAGGAGGACAGTAATCACAAATGACTGAGTACAACCATAACCCACACAACTCCGTAATAATAAAATAACTTCGGACTTCCCTGTCCACGTCCAACGACACCCTGCCGTCACTGTGAGGACTCAACCTTCCCCTCCGCGGAAATGCTGAGAAGGTTTCTTTCAAACAGCCTGCCAAGTCCACCTACACTCGCTTCCCTATCTATCTAAGTTTACCCCCCACTGTCTACCTCCGGGCCAATAAGTGGGACCCCGGTTTTCTTCACGCCGGTGGTGCTAGCCAACCACGAACGCAACGGATCCCTTGCTTTTGTGAACCCAGCAGGCTTTACAAACACAGCGTCTCAGTCTCTTTCACAGTTCATTATTAGGCATCAGCGCGTCCTCACCTTTCCCCGCCCCCGTATTTAAAAGCCTCCCAAAATTGTTCATTGTCCACAGGTGTACTCACAGACATCGTTCCTTCCGTAGCAATGACGTCACACCATCAATTGAATCATAATCATTACAATTCTAAATCATACTCTCAGGGACACAGAAATAAGAATCCAATATATGGTGCAATAATGCTAAAAATGTAATATACATTTTAAATTATTTTTGTATCTGCTGACATTCGGACTACCAACCAATTAGAAAACAGCAGCTGACTGTGACCCCAGCAGTCTATGATATAAACAGATTTTTGATTGCACATTGCTAACTAGCAATATGTCGCAGAGCTCCTTTCTTAATTTTTTTTTTTAGCAAAAAACCTTGGCTTGATGAACAGCCGGACACAAGGCCTTAGCGTTACACCTGGGGCATGTTCAAGTTCAAAACGGTGCGCAACGTTTTGCTACGGTTTCCGTGTTGAACGTCATGCTTCCTGGAAACGGCGTGCACCGGTGTGCAACGGGGTTTGAGATGCGTTTTCTCCTGTTTGGTGGGTGTGTCAGAACTGCAGTCCAATCAGCAGCAACATGTTTATAAAGCACGCGGTATTAACGTGAACTCGCACAATGGCTTCAATGCACAATGGTATACGCACAATGGTATACGCAACAACTGAGGATATTAGAAGACATGTTTGTAGTAAGTTTTATTGTAAAAATATAGGATATCAACATAATGATGTAGTTGTTTATATTTTTAGCTTCATTGCAAGTGTATGACATTTGGTATAGAAATAAACAATGGTAATTAAGTGCTTTTCCTAAAAATGAGAAAGAAAATACAGGGTATTAAAACCGTAAAAACTACAAATAAAGTCAGTATGTGAGGCTAAATAGATGTGTTTTAGTCTGAATTAGGTAAGAAACACAAAGAACACAAAGAATGGCCTTCTCAGCTGCCATAGTTGCAACTCTTACGTCAACAGAACAGTGTGTTCAACGCATCACCGTTTCTGTTTAAAAAACGTTGTGCAACGTTTTGTCGGTGCTGAACACAGCCCTGATGATGATGTTTCTCCCTCCCCAGGCCCAACATCAACAGACAGTGTTGCCAGATTGGAAATGTCCAAGTATCGTACCAGAAGTTCAAAATTATCGTATTTGGAAGAAAATTATTACATTTAACAATTAACTACATTTTGACACGACCTGCAAATTAAGACTAGGAGTATGGTTGGACGGAAGCAGTGTGACAAAAATACTATCCCATATTTTTGCACAGTAATCTGACAATAAATGTGGCACACCCAGATTTTCATATGCACAACCAGAGTCTCATTTCTGGCTACACTACTTAGCGAGACTGTTCAAGTTTTTTATTTTACCGTTTGCTTCGCGGTGAGAGGAATAAGACATACCCCAAACAGATGCTAACGCATTGTTTACCGTGAAGTTGTGTGTGGAACAACCAATCAAAACTATGTCAGTTGACCAATCAGAACACAGTATGCTACCGAAAGGTGGGGTTTAAGGAAATTGAATCTTTTGAACAGCTTCGCGCGAACCGTTTGGGGATCTCTGAGAATTGAGGTAATTTTAAAATGATATTTTGACAAAATGACAATGTTTTTTAACCTTGGATGGATTTAAACCTATTGTTACAGGACTTATAAACAGTGATAGGAAGCTTAGAATTTTCATCTTACTGGCTCTTTAACTAAATACAGACGCATAACAGACTATCTAAAAATGAAGCAATATGTACGTATATACTGTATGTGTGTGTATATATATATATATATATATATGCGCTTGAAAACTATAGCAGGTCAAATGGCGATCGTGACAAAGACTAAATATCATCCCACAAACCAAATGATGAATTATGCATCTACCTGGATCTGACTTGCTGAAAGAAGCTTTTTACAGTATTGCACAACTCTAATATAAAACATTCATTCAAACGCTTTAGTTTCATTATGTAACAGGATTGATGCATTATTCTGAAAACACAACAAGTCTTCATGGGATACAGAACATTGCACACTTGTTCTTCGCGGGTTTAAGGTCAAACACAACAGTTTAATCCTGTAAAGCCTGACATATCAAATAATAGTCCGATTTTTTTTCTTTCTTTTTTTTAAACTTTTATAAATAGTTTGCAAGAATATGATATACAAAAAAAAACTGCTCAGTTTTATTACGAGGCCCAAACTGAGTCAAATTATGCAATTTGGTGCTGATGCTGACAAATTCTGATCACTATAAACATAAATAAATGAGATCCTCATAACATTATAAAAACTACTTGCATAAAATGATATAAATCAGTAGTCGCTCTATATCTCCAGTGATGTGTCTCAGTGATATCAGATGTAAATGATCCGCACATATAACACAGCGATCGAGAGCTGAAGAAATCAAGATGCGAGATGTTCTGGAGGCTTGTGAAGATCATTCCTCCGCTCCTCAAAAGATCCTGAGGATCAGATTTGAGACTCTAAAACGTGATTGATGGAGAATCCAGTAAAGCTGAGCTGTTTCAGTCCAGTAGGAGTTCATCTGGAGATATCACTGACCTTATTCTGACCTTTACTTGACCACAATCAGGAAAGATTAGAAACAAACAAGAAGCTTGAGCTGAAGCTGGACGTTTGTACAATTACACTAAAAGAGCTTTTACTGGATAAAAAAGACTATATACTAACAGATGACAGATGACCAGTAGATGTAGTTTTGAGGCTTGAGAAATTTGCATATCAAGTTGATACATTAGTTTTAATAGCGTTAAACCTTTCAACCGAAATGTTCACCTTAATACTGCTGCAACAAAAGCTTTCTGCAGGATAAACTGGACTGGACTGGAAACTCTTTTTACACTCTTACTAGTTTGTTTTATTTAAAATTATATATGCAGTAATTACAGGAGAATTCTGTCTTTTTGTTCTGAAACTAATTATGTTTAAAAGCATTACGGTATATGATGAAAATTGCATTTTAAACACTTTGGATTGTAATTTGTTACTCATCTGTCTTGCTTTTATGCATCTAAATTCATGATTCATTAATGTTTGCACTTTCTTTGGCCAAGTTAGAGTTTGATAATGCAATTATACATGCAAAATATTCAAGTGAAATTTTATTGATTTTTCGTTTCCTTCTTCTCACATCACATTTCATCTTATTTAATCTCTTTGGCAAATAAAAATACAGTAACATTAACTAAAATAATCAATAAAAATACTCCAAAAGTTCATTTATTAATCTCAGTTTGTTCATTTTTAGCATTTTAGCATTAGCATTTAGCATTTACCAATTCATGATTAAAATCTAAACTTTTATTATTATTATTTAGTAGACCAAGTCTGCAACAAAAGTAAAATAAAAAATACTAAAAGGCATTTATATACATATAAATGAATTCACATAAAAACCGGGTTAGTAAGATTTTTTTATGATTTTTTGAAAGAAGTCTCTTCTGTTCAACAAGACTGCATTTAATTGATCAACAATACAGTTAATATATAATGCCAAATATTACTACAGTTTAAAAAAAAAGCAGATTTTTAAGTGAATATCTGTTAAACTGTTATTGATTACTGTGATTTCCAGCATCATTACTCTTCAGTGTCACATGATCTACAGAAATCATTCTGATATGCTGATTTGCTGCTCAAAAACAACAACAAAAAACAAAAACATTTATGATTATTATCAATGTTGAAAACAGCTGTGCTGTCCAATATTTTTGTGGAAACTATTGATACATTTTACAGAAAGTTCAAAAGAACAGCATTTATTTAAAAGAGAAATATTTGTGCTCTAAAAAAATTTACTAATTTTTTTAAAGGTAAGTAGTTGCAATCAATTTATTTTAGCTACATTAAAAAATTTTTTGAAAGTTAATTAATTAATAAAATAAAACTGATTGCAACCACTTACATTAAATGTTTTTAAGTAAATGTAATGAATATTTAAAAAAAAAAATTGGTTGCATTTCAGTGTAACACTTTTGTAACATTATAATTGTCTTACAATAATATTCGAGCCTGATCTGGAATACATCTGATGCGTTCACCTTCTGAACTCCCTGTAAGTGGATTCAGTGTTTAAGTCCTGCTATAAGCTCAGTTTTAGTCATGTTGAACAGAACTCATGTGTATTCACAGTTGACTGGGTGTAGATTACACAGACAGATGACCAGAGATAGCACACACTTTCCATCTGTCCTAGTCGACATGTTAAAGCATCATCAGTCTGCTCAACAAAATAAAATGCATGCATACTATGACATTTCAGCAAAGGACAAAGGCTCCCGGTCTACTTAGTGCTGCTGCTCTGTGTGTGTTTGTGTGCCCTTGTTTGACCAGCATGTGTGATACCCTTCAGACAGTAGCAGCACCAGACAGCCTTCGCTTCTCACCACCGCCTTCCCACAACCATGTTTGACAGCTCGTCCTCTGATGGAGCCGCCCCGTGGCAAGAGGGAATCTCCAGCTTTAACAATTTATCATGCCTGAGCTTTGTTGGCAATACAATGCCAACACAAGGGAGTCTGCGTACGGAGGGGGCAATGATGAAGCTGGCATGTCGCAAAAGTGTGTTGAGGAAACAAAGGCCAGCTCATGACAACACCGGAAGCACAGGAGTCCCCGTGTACATCGCTTACAACGTTAAAGGGATATTTGGAGTTACCGATCAATAGAATGTCTATGTTGTACCCAAATATAAAGCGAATTATCACTTTAGAGCTGAAGGACAAATTACAACATATCATAAAAACACAAAACACAGTCCTGGGCTGGAAGAGAGAAATAGAAACCAATGCCTCCCGAAAAGAATCAGTCACTGGTAAAATATTGGCTACAATATGACATATTTGCGAGTCAATTATTGTTTTTTAAAGATATTATTATTCAGCAAGGATGCGTTGAAGAAATCAAAAGAGATAGGAAAGGCTAATGCTCTAAAAAGATTGAAATGTAAACAAAAATCCAAGTTTTGGGAATTATACGTGTTTTTTAAAAAATGTTTTTACGAAATTAATAGGTTTGGGAAGAGACAATCATTCGGTCCTGTCAATCATCATTAACGAGCCTTTATAAGCAGCTCTCATTGCATCTTACCAGCATCAATTCTTCTGTCATCCCTCCACCTCCCCATCTCCACCTGTATTTCAGTTTTTCTCCCTCTTGATATCACAGCGTGGGGTTGAACTCGGAGCTCAAGCCAAGCCTTGGGTTCGAACGTCCATTACAGACAGACAGCAAGCCAAGTTTGATTAACCATTAGTCATCAGGACTGGATGGGCAGATGAACTCCTGAAATACTTTTATTTATCATGGATGCATTAAATTGATCAAAAGTGACAGTAAAGACATTTATTATGTTACAAAAGATTACGTTTAAAAAAAAATGCTGTTCTTTTAAACTGGAAAACAATGTATTTAGGATTCCACAAGAATATGAAGCGGTTTTCACCATATAATAACAATCAGAAATGTTTATTGAGCAGAAGATTAGCATATAACAATGATCTCTGAAGAATCATGTGACACTAAAGTAGGGCTGCAACTAACGATTATTTTGATAATCGAATAATCTGTCGATTATTTTTACGATTAATCGATTTATGTACTTATATTTTAGTTTTTTCCATTTTTTCCCCAAGTAAATTATTAATAAAGGGTCTTTATCATTCAGCATAGATTTTTAAGAGATTTTAACCATTTTGCATTGTCATATCCTCATCAAAAATATACCTGGAGTTGTTTTATTATGTTAGTAATCCTTTGTCGAACTCTTCTGCAATCAAAACACTGACCCATACTTTCAAATATTGTTTTCACCATGGCAGTCCTTAGAGCTCCTAAAGTAGTTTAACATCCCAAACAAAGCTTAAGGAATCTTTGAGAACATATTTTCACGAAGTATAAGGATAAAACAGAATAAAATTGCAGTGCATTGTATTTTATTATTTACTGGGAAAAAGCTTTATAGCTTATGCTGTGAAATTGTAAACAATCCTTCGAAAAATAGTGCCAATGCTATGAAACCTGAATGGAACTCACAATTTAAAGTAAAATCCATCAGAAGGTTGTCCAGAAAAAAAAAATTGGGACACACACAAAAAACCTGCTGTGTGAAAAAGAGCAGTGAATACTTAGAAAAGAAGTGCATTTTAAATATACTCAAACATTTACCTCTCTCATTCAGTCATAATTAGGCTGCAAGTCTGAATTATGAACTGGTAAACGACAAACTGATCACATAACATGTTTGTAAAGCTTTAAATTTTAACTGTTAAAAAGCAATGTTATCAGCTTTTACGACTAAACATTTGCAAACAACCTTGTACTGGAGAATCTGCACAAATAAAATTCTTAGGTGCCGTTCACATATCGCACCTAAAAACGCGTGGAAAACGCTAGTCGCGCCGCTTTCTCCTTCTTTCCAAAGCGCTCGGGCAGAAGCGCCCCTGAGGCGTCTGCCTTTGCTAAGCAACCATGACGTGCTCTCTCCATGACGTGCCCTCTCCATGAAGACCCGGAAATTTCAGCAAAGGATAAATGGATGCGGTGTGGACGCGCCTGGAAAAACGGGCGCATCGCACCGCGTGCGTGTCGCGACCGCGTCGCTTCCATTATGAGAGTGCATACTGCGCGCCTACATAGGAAATAACGAACTTGAGCACGCAAAAGACACGATATGTGAACGGCCCCTTAAACAGTTCAGTAGTGCAGAGTTTAAAGGTTACTCTTCATTTTGAAGGCTCAAAGTAAAGTACTCCCACTTCCCGCTGAATGCTGCAGAGACGCTGTTCGGGAAGCACGTGACATAAAACGAGGCCAGCTATTGGCTATTCGCTACTTCACCTGCTGTACTGGCTGAGTAAAACCTCCGGTGGCTCATTACTGCCACACTTTGGTCACCGCAGATTTGAAATATGCACGAAATGAGCCGCTTATGGCAAATAAAATTTATTTAGCCACAAATCGATTACTTAATTAGTTGACAACTATTTTAATAATCGATTTTAATCGATTAAATCGATTCGTTGTTTCAGCTCTACACTAAAGAAGGTGGCTGAAAATTCAGCTTTGGTCACAGAAATAATTTAGATTTGAAAATATATTTATATAGAAAACAGTTATTCTAAATTGTAATAATATTTCACAATATTACTGATTTTGCTGTATTTTTTATCAGCTGATATGTTTTTGTTGTACCACTGCATTGCAGCATATACTCACAATCAAAACGTACATATTTAGACGTAAATTAAAACTTACCAATACGTATGTGCCTTTACGTATTTACAGTGTCGTTTACGTATTAACTGGACGTAATTACAGGTTCGATACGTATGTAAATGTGCGTAAAAACAACCTCAAATACGTACAGATAGAACTTTTTTTTTTTGATAAATGTAAGATCCATATACCCCACCCGAACCTAAACCTACCCATTTTATACAGAATGTTAAAAGAATAAAACATTAAAACACAATTTTAGTAAAAATATAACGTTAAAACGTTATTTTGAGCCACTAACGGTAATCCTACACCTACCCCTAAACCTACCCATAACCATTTCTTAAAAACTACATAACTTTACTGTTATAAATAAACAAATAACAGACAAACAAACGTAACGTTAATCATTTATTTTTTGCGAAAATATCAAAAGTGGTACCAAAATGGTTCAAATGATAATGAGTTCCAGTCGCAGTCCTCTCTGGAGGTAATAGATTTTATAGCGTACAGAGCAGAATTAAATTTATTAATCCGTGAAATTATGTATCTGTCTTCTCTCCGTGAAGGCGCACTGGCGCGGTAATGAATAATGATTTCAAATGTCTATCAAATGAAACACGACGTGTCACAATCTGTGACGATTTAGGTGAGAACCAATGAGCGTTCGATATCATTTCGTAAACGTGGCGTACTGGCGCTATTTTCAAATTCGAATAATAACGAGCGCGGGCTTTGACTGTGACAGTCGCTGTTGCTGAGAATGAAGATGAAGATCGATTGATAAAGGGCTGAATTTGCATATGTTCCTTGCAAACATCTGGATTCTAAAGATATGGAGTACAGCAAACAAATAAAATGGATGTGATTTGTAATTTTATGCTGTGCTTTTGTGTATCTATGGTTGTATTGTCAGTAATTAGACAGGAGAAAATCACAAAATGGTTAAACAATTACATAAATTTTATTCATTTTAAGGTTTCAAAGTGTAGTCTCGTTTAACATTATGTAATCCCCCGAAATGAGTTTGCAGCATGCACAGAAATGCTATTTCCTGAGTAAACTGCTTTCAATAAATTCAATAAAAACATGTATTGATATGACAATTTAATACAACAGATTCAAATCATTAAAGCCACGATTTTAATATTAATACATGGGAATTCATATGCATTCACACTTTACGTTAGACTCTTTACGTTTTTTTTAGCTGCTAACATGTAAGTATTTGTACGTTTTACTGCTTTAAATACGTCTTACTTGTACGTTTTTATGTGCATGAAAACGTAAGCAAATTTACCCGTGGTATAACCACATTTAACGTAAAAATACACACGTATTCTCATGAGATCACGTTTGGCATATAAAATAATTTTATTTTTACGATTTTTGTTAAAAACAAAAGAAACAACTAACATTCAAAACAGGTTTTTAATGTGTTCTTACATGGATATGTGGTTGGTGTGTTTGCTAGGGTTTTTGTTGTTCAACTATTAAGCAACATGTAAAAAAAAAAAAAAACATTGAAAGAACTTACATTTTGAATGTGTTATAACTTGTTGCTATGTGTGTTTCAGGTCATAGCTATTTGTTTTGTTGTGCAACTGCTTAGCAACATGTAAACAAACAAACAAACAAAAAACATAAATATGAAGGTAATAATAGCTGTGTGACTGCAGTTTTGTTCATTGTTCACTCAGAGAAGACATATTTTAACCCTGCTGACATATGACAATCATTCCTCAGATAATCCTGCTATTCCAGAGTGCTAAACTGCCTATACCTCCGAAGTTAATTAAGCAATGTGCCAACATCCAAATGCGTGTCTGTATGTTAATGCACACGCTCACAGAGCAGGAAGGCATGCCACACACTGGAACACAAATGGGATTAAACACCAATCAGACGAAGGGCCTGTCTTCTTAGTTTGTTTCTAATCTCTCTTACATTAATCACAGCACATGCTAAGGAAGTATTGTTTTTTTGCATGCATAATAATGCATGTTTTAAATATTCAAAATTAAAGTGGAATATAATATGTTTCTATGGTGTTTTAAGTCATTGCTAGGTGTGTTGCCAAAAGTGTTTGCTAAAGAAGCAATGTTCTATGTTAATTAATGCATATTTAAAGCAATTGCAAAATAAAGGAGAACATTACATATTTTAAGTGTTTCTGGCCAGTGCGTGTGTGTGTTGGTGCATTGGTGCACGTATTAATGTACGTATTAATCCCTGTTTGTGTGCAGCTGATGACAAATATTTAATCAGCAACACAACACCATGTGTGGCAACAACAGCTTTAGCCCTACAGCAAGAAACTGGGGGTTATACACAGACACATGCACGCAGAAGAACGGATAGAGCGGAAGTGATTTATCAAAGATAAATTCAGATTAAGGGGAATTAATTTAGTGACAGTAACTGAAATAATGCGACAATACAAATTGTGTGTATGTGAGAGCATGTGTGTGTGTGTGTGTGTGTGTACATAGACTCCTGCCAGCAGCTGCTAATCTAGAACATAATCAACATCCTGTCTGCCAGGACCTTGCATCACTGATGCATTTTACTCTGTGTGTGTGTGTGTGTGAATGCTGTTGCTAACCCAGGCTGCCCTTTTTATTACGAGTGTAAACAAACAAGTCTTTTAAATTTGCATCACAGTGAAAACAAACAATTAAATCCCCCAAACATTCTTGAATAACTGATTGATTGTATAAAATGCATGTCCTTATCACACATCAGTGCCTATAATGCAGTCTCCAAAGAAGAATAAACTGTAGCTGTCAGGACCTCTAGTGGTTGCCAGCTGCACTGCAACTAACATTTATTTATTTATTTATTTATTGTAACCTTTCTAACAGCATCAAGATCCAGGGCTCAGACTGAGCTAGTTATAGCATTATAATTTATCATATAAAGTCTTTTTTTTGTGCTGTAAATTATATTCTTTTATAATAGTACACAACATAAGGACAAGATGTCAATTAGCTGCATCAGCAGCGGTCGTTTCACATGATGGATTGCCTTGCATAACATAAGTGGATGTTTTTCATTATAATACTATATTTAATTTAGTTTGATATTAAAATGAATACTTATCGCCCTTAAATGAAAATTTTTGTCATTAATCGATTAGCCCCATGTTGTTCCAAAGACGTAAAAGCTTTGTTTGTCATCGGAACACAATTTAAGCTATTTTGGATGAAAACTGGGAGGCTTGAGACTGTACCATAGACTGCCAAGAAAATATCACTGTCCAAAAACATCTGCCATCAGTGGTTCAACTGTAATGTGTGTACTTTTTGTACGCGAATAAATCAAAAATAAAGACTTTATCAAAAACAATTCCTTTGTCAACAGACTCTTCTACTATATACTGTGTATGTTCTTCCGTGTCCTCCACGCCACAAGGAGGCGCTGTTTCTACGTGTATTTATGCTCTGATTTGAAAGAAAACAGCACATCCTTGTGGCATGGCAGATACAGATACCTGATATCCAGAATATCTTAAATTCTGTTCTGAAGATGAACAAAGCTTTTAGGGGTTTGGAACAACATTGGGGTTTTCATTTTGTGGTGGAGTATCCCTTTAAAATATGTTCTCTAATCTCAGTACTGTTTGCTTATGGGCAAGGTATGGAGTAAGTCCCGGCATCTTTCATTTAATGGTAGAATGAAAGTTTCAAGTGTTTTCTAAAATGTTGCGATGGTATTTGAGTGGTTGCTAGGGTATTTCTCTGTTTTTTTTTTTATGCTCAGTTCAAATCTGTGGCAATTTCCTGCCATTTTTATGATCCAGCAATGGAGAATTGTGCATTTGATCCCTTCCTCAAGAAGATACATTGTTGAAGGAATCATTCATGTTTGGAGCAGAATATGCTTCTGGGGAAATTAACCATTAATTACGAGTATGAGCAATATTAATAATGACGTGTGAATTAGTAAACACCACTAATTATCAATTATGAATGTAATCCCATTACCGTTTGTAGCTCTTGTTTTATTAATAAGCTCTGAGTGAGTGAAATCAGTCTCTGCAGGCATGTAAACACTGATATACTCACATAAGCCTCCATTAGCACCCTACAAGAGCTGTCAGCCATTATTCACGTCTATCATGTTGTGACAAGATTCATTTGTGTGTCTTTGCCTCCTGCTACTTCTGTGAAACGAACTGAGACAAGAAAAGAATGGAAATGCAGTGTGTGTGTCGTCCTTCAGAGTTTGTGATCCACACATACCAACTGTACTCTCTGGGTTTTAATTCAAATTCACTTACATATTTTCCTTTTTATTATACTTTAAAAAGAAATGAAAATGTAAATGAAAAAAGACCAGATTTTCATTACCGTCTCCAGCCACCAGAGGGCGCTCTATGCTGCTCAGTGCTCCTGTAGTCTACACTGAAGACATAGAGCGCCCTCTCGCAGCTGTAGACGGTAATGTTTTCTCTTGGTTTTTGGTTCTAAATAAACGCGACTCATAGTCTAGTGTGATGTGTTTTTTTCCTCATCATGACGTATTTTTGGACTGATGCGACTTATACTCAGGTGCGACTTATAGTCAGAAAAATACGGTAATTCCCTTGAAACTTTCATTTTTCTCCTCAAATCCTTATGTCTCTTTCCAAGTTTTTTTTAAACACAATCTATAAAATGTACTCGTTACAAAATATAGACATATATTGCTATAATGATATTTAACACATCCGTAATATTGCTGTTGATAGAAGGAGGATCTTTTTTATTTTGTTACTGTAAAAGCATTTAATCATCAATGGATGAAGGGTGAGTAAAAAATTGTCACCTCATTGTACCCAGTTTTAAAAAATCCTTACTATTGCATTCATAGAGTGTGAACCTTTTGCTGATTGTTTACAGTGTAAAAGGTGTTTATGTACAAAGGTGAGCGGATCAAGATGAGGTCATCCACTTTATATGCTCTAGGCGTGTAAAACATCCACGTTTATGAACATAAACATCATTATTGGTTACTTTATAATTGCATATACATGATGTCATTGCAAACTGGATTTCCCTGAAGCTCTGGATTGCAGGTAATAATGTTGTGAAAAATTTTTAGTTTCTTGCACAGGCTTCATAAGACCTCAATATATCATCGAGACACAGGTATTACATATATTTTTTTTATAAAAACTTGCATTTTATTATTTAACACCAAGGACCTCGGTTTCATCTTAAAATATTATTTACTGTTCAACGGAAGAAAAACGTTGTTTGTATCTGGGATGGTCTGAGGGTGAATTAATTAACATCATGTACTTTAAAGTGGCCACTATAATGAATGCCCATTTAATATTTTTCAATCCAATGTCTTCTGGTTCAAAACCACAGATGCAGAAATCCCTAAACGACTGTCTGTCAATCCCAGAATCCTCCGGGGTGACACAGCACTCCACACGCTCGTTGTTCCCAACACCTAAAGGTTGAAGGGTCCTTAATTGTTTACTCCACACACAAAAGACCTCTCAACTTGTTCCCAAACAAGTAACCAAATCTTAGAAGAGCTTAAACAAGACAATCTGTCTCGAGTCCAAGCGCCCTCCCTTCCCACCCAACACAAGTTCACCCAGCGTTCACACAGGACAGGATACATCTCCTGATCAAATATTCATTTATGAAACCACTTTGACTTCGTCAGGATTTATGTTTTTAGGAGTACAGCTTATTAATATTACACAAGATGTCTTGAGAGGACAACACTCAGTCAAACGCATATCAAAAATCTTCATTAATAAAAATAAAGCATCTGTGGTGTTTCTGTGATGATGATTTATGGTGGATTATAAACTAAAATGTACCTTTATTCAACAAGGATGCATTCAATTTTTAAATCGTAAAAGCAAAGACATTTATAATGTGTTACAAAAGATTTCTATTTGAAATAAATGCTGTTCTTTTGAAAGTTTAATTAAAAAGAATCCTGAAAAATACACATAATACACACAAAAGCCTACATTTAATTATTTACAATACCGTAAAAATAGGTGAAATATTATTACAATTTAAAATAACACTTTTTTACGTGAAATATTGTAAAATATTCATGTGATGAAAGTTGAATTTTCAGCATCATTACTCCAGTCTTCTGTAGTGGTCGACCAATATTGTTTTAAATGCAAACTTTAAAGGATCTCACAGCTGGATTCGACCAAGTTTGCAAGGTTTGTAAAATTAAATGTTCATTAGTCATTCAAAGATTTATATAGATGCTTATTTTCTTAATTCTAACGGCAAACGAGAAAGTACTATAATGTTAGCTTTTCTATTATTAATAATAGAAAATGAATCATTATAATACTTTTTGTATACATTAATTCCTTTTTTTAACCATTCTATCAGATTATTAGACAGACTTCTATCCGTATTAGACAGAACTGTTAGCGGTGACAGTAAACAAGAAGGAAAGTGTGAGTACTGTGTGTGCTCAGGTGCTGCCACTCTCAACGCCGTCAAAATAAAAGTCCCACCTCGAACACATCGGCCAAGCAAAAAAACTTATTGGCTGATGGCGATATTTGAAAAATGCCAAATATTAACCGATATATCGGCTATGGCGATATATCGGTTGACCACTAGTCTTAAGTGTAACATGACCCTTTTGAAATCATTCTAAAATGCTGATATGACAGTCATCCTGTCACATGACAGGACAGATATGCAATCAAATTATACACAGCCAATCCGCCACCCATATACATGCAACTACTGTACAGCACAAACATAAACACTGAAATCAGATATTAACATTGAATCCAATGCACCAAACACACAAGCATGTTTGCTAGTAACACAAACTTGGCATACACCAAAGTGTGTGTGTGTGTGTCATGTAAACCACCCGCTGTTTGAGTGCTTACGCACACACAAACACGTACACATCCAGGTCAGTCTGAGCGGGGTCAACCAGAGTTCAGTGAGAGTTTAGCACATGCAACTGTAAACACTGCGTCAGCTTCATTCACAGCGTGAGAGAGAAAGAGGTACTACAACATTTAAATTAGACACGCTTCAGGACATGAGGCATCTACAGGGACAGATCATCGTGGAATTTGACGGAATTATGGATATTTGGAATGGAAGATCACAGTGTTCAATTCCTGCATGACTGAATGATTTCAGCATGAGGAGACGGATGTGTGTTGAAATAAACATCACACTTTAGGCTGAGTTTTTTTTTTACAGTGTTTTTATGCACTTTCAATGCAACAGAGGTGAATTAAATGCAGTATGTTAAAGTGCATTAGCTTAAATGAATATTCTGGGCTAAAAGTTATGGGAATAGCTACAGTATTAACTCAATAAATCTGTCTGTGGTGAGATTTATGCAAAATTATATTATATTGCTTCTTGCTTATATCGTGACACTATCAAAGTGAAATATTCATTGATTGGTGCTTAAAGTATCTTTATTTAAAAAAAAGAAAAATTTATGAATTTGTATTGTTTGGTTAATAGTTCGGAAATTAAATGTCTGGTGAATGGATTTGAAAATGCAGTTGAAAATATACTACTCATACTTTAAAAAAAAGTTATACCGTTTACTAAAATTAGAGCTATATAAAAAAAAATCTACCATAAAAAAGATTTACCTTTAAGTTCTAAAACTTAATATATATATATATATATATATATAAATAGCAATAAATGACAAAAACATACATCAAAAATACAAAAATTTTAACTAAAATAAAATGTGAAAATATAAAATTAAATTGAATTCAAAATAACATCAAAACCTATTATAATATATCAATGTGCAGCGCCGTACCAGGTGTGCTACCGAGCAAGTTTACTATATCAAAAAACATACATTTGGAACTAGTTATGTGATGCATATCAAAAATAATTTTTTGTATAAAACTGTAAAGTTCATGCACTATGGTAAAAGTGTTGTATGGTAAAAAAGACAACTTTGCATGGAACTGCATGAAATTAAATCTTTCCTGTAATCATTATCTGTGTGAAAAGAAATAAACGATATTGGTGTTTGACTGATTCAGCAGAAAACCACATTGAAATTTATATATAGGTGCATTATTTAATAGAATTCTATTATTTTGTGCCTTTTATTTCACTGTATTGACAAAAGCAGTGTGCACATGCTGCTAAACATCTCCCTTGGTGTTTCACGGAAGATTGAAGGTCATACAGGTTTAGATCGACATTAAGGATGAACATGAAATGCACTGATAATTCTCCTCCAATAGGAGGATTCCGGATTATCCACAATCACAATTTAACATCTATACATAGAACCTGTTACATGAAACATTCATAAACTCCATCCATCAGTAAATGCTGAGGGCATTTCTCCATGTAAACTGTGCTTTACGGACAGTTACCTTGACTATGCTTTGATGACACGAGTTGAGATGTTAATAAATACAGCTTACGTTCATAACCGAAACATTTCTTGAAGTTAAATGTCTCATCGGGTGAATACCATCTGTTCACAGTCGAGCAGAAAGGGAAAGTGAGGCGAGTGCGCTCAGAACATTGTGTTCTGCTCCAGCTAAATGTGAGTAGCCACTGATCTGCTTTGGTCAGGACACAATCAGCAGAGAATCCCTCCTGACGGTCTAATCCAACCATGAGAGAGACATTTAGAGAGAGAGAGGAAGAGACACAGGGCAGGTGAGAACATCACACACTACAGATGAATATTTAACCTAGCAAACGCAGAAACGAACCTTAGTGACCACACGGCACTGGACTGAAAATACTGTGGTGGTGTGTTTCACACAGAAAGCTTCAGTAATTTGTAATTTTTCAGTTTTTAGTAAGTATATTCAACTATTTAATGCACATATTTGGTGCAATCAGATCCCCTCCGCTACTGCTGGAAAACTGGATCCACAAATAAAGTAGTGATCTGAAGAGCCCCAGAATTGAGATCAGTTCCTGGCAGGGCAGCTTTCTGTAATCTGTCTGCACTGCAGGGCCGATAAGCCTAGATTTGCACGGCGAGAGGACATCGCTGTTTTCAAACGTGACGCTGACATGTTTAACCAACTCTAGCCATAATCCATATTCACAAACACAAAGGTGCTACCTCCTCAGGATATCGGATTGATGGCTTAGCACATGCTTGATGTGCCTTAGCCTAATTACACACATGCATTTGTGCAACAGTGCACACGGTTACCCAAGAACACACACTGCAGGAAAGTTAAAAACATGCATGTTACAGAATGATGGTTTCCTCATGTGATTTCCTTGTACATGCATGCATCACATGAACACATACATACAGGAATGAATAATTGTGCATAAACCCATAAATGTTCTAGCGCAAGATGCACATGAATGTCTTTACACTATATGTTCTGGTACATATGCCCATGAGACATTTACTGTGGGATTCTGGGAGTTCTTACTCAGACGAAGAATAAATTAAAGCCGCAAAATGCATTGCATGAACCACACACTCACAAATGCTTTTAAAGTCACCATTAAGAGGTTTAAGGCTATATATATATATATATATATATATATATATATATATATATATATATATATATATAAATATAAGAAGACAATCTGCAGAAGTGGAATCATTTGAAAATATTAGTATAAAATAATTTAAGAAGTTTAAATTTACTGTTTTACTGTTAAGAAAATGCACTGAACCATTTTTTTAAATATTTTTTAATCCAAAATTGCTGTAAAATGAAAGCATTGTGTCTAAATAAGTTATGTTCCAAATTTGAAGTTGATATAAAAAAAAAAAATGGAGGTTCCCGAGAGATTTTTTTTGGGTGTTATACCACAAACAGCCACCGGGTGCCATCAAAACTCCAATGAGTTTTTAAAATGCATTTTCTGTCACAAATGTCATTATTACTTCCATCACAAAATAAACACCAAATATGGAATCTTGAGACACCTGACTCCACCCACTAAGGGGAAGGAGACCCAGGAATAGTTCACCCAAAAATTGTAAAGGATAATTACCTGAAAATGTTCTCACCCTCAGGCCATAGAAGATGTAGATGAATTTGATTCTTCATCAGATTTACAGAAATGTCACTGTCTCATCAATGGATGCTCTGCAGTGAATGGGTGCCATCAGAATGAGAGTCCAAACAGCTGATAAAAACATCACAATAATCCACAGCCACTCCAGTCCACCAGTTAACATCTAGAGAAGACAAAAGCGGAAACAAATCCATCAAGACGTTTTTAACTTTAAACAATTGCTTCTGGCTAAAATATGAGTCCATAATCCATAATAAAGTTGATGGCACCCATTCACTACAGAGGATCCATTGGAGAGCTCACAATGACATATGTTTTTTGACTAACATGCATGATGGATCGTTTGCAAAAAGACAATTTCTGAAATGGTCCATTCTGATCTTTACTGGTCAGAAGGTCTTCAGAAAGCAATGCAGACCTCTATAGAGATATTACAAAGGCCATTTTTCACGGTTCATATGAAATGTTGCTCTATATTTAGAGACTAAAGGGCAGGAAGTCAATCTGGATTAGGAAACACTTATGAACATTACGATATTAAACACACAGGGCTTAGGACAAACACACACACGTCGGCCAAATATGTTCAGTGATACGACAGAAAGATCAGCGTAATCAAAACACGAGCAAACCCTGCAGGCTGTTACTGAACAGAGTTTAATCTGCATACGGCGTTTTAACCAATAGCAAATGAGCAGGTGACCCATGGACGAGGTGAATGAAGCTTTCTGCTTGTAGTAGTTATTAGAGAGCGTGTTAGCATATCCATTACTTACAGCTGCAGCGATGGAGACTAATTAGGCTTAATGTATGTCACAGCACTGACACTAAACACACACACACACACACACACACACATACAGGGATTACACACTAATGCTGCCATGGGGGAAGCATTGAGGATAAGCTGCATGTTCTATAGCTTGCTGTTCATGGTATAGATGGAGAACGGGATAAAATGTACAAAGACATCCAATGGGGTTGCAATGCTATCAGCTTTTTAGGTCGGTTTGACCCACAAAGCTAGAGAGATAGTGACAATGAAATATACATCACACATCATCTAAATATATAAAATCACACCCGCAGAGTCATCCTCCATCAGCTATAAAAAGACTTGCGCTTACTTACACTCTCCACTGAGTCAAATTCAATCAAGATGCAGTGTTGAATGGAAACGATAGATAGAATGATAGAGAGTAGATAGACAGATAGATGGATGGATAGATGAATTTGTGGGGCTTTCTGGTGAATCAGGTGAGATCACACATCACACACACTTCTGAGTATAAGTGACGCTTGACTCAGCAAACACCATTAAAGTGGCACATTGTTAACATGAAGTGGCAGTGGGCGTGGCTCATGTTCATGTTTTGAAAAAAAAACGAATGCAATTACGCACAAATCCACCATCATTGCTCTGCAAATTTGCACAGTTCTTTGGGATTCAAGTATAATGTTATTTCACAGAGCATTAATGACCGATGAGTTCTTATAAACACACACACGGTCACATGTGAGGTGTGTGTGTGTGTGTGTGTGTGTGTGTGTGTGTGTGTGTTTGTACTCCAGGCGTTTGGCCTCCTTTCGCGTGGCTGAACACAGCTGTATAAACTCTTCAGACGACAGTAACTGAGGAACTGAGAACGATGTCTCTAGGCACCGAATGCACGCACACACACACACACACACACACACACACATTAGGCATGTTTTATCCATACACACACACACACACACACACACACACACACACACGCAGACATCAGAGCAGAGCAGACAGAGTGGAAACAGCGACTGTGTTTGTTTCTAAATAGAGCGTGTTTATCAGGAGGGTCTTAAGTAAACAAACAGCGTGAAGAGAGACACATCCGCCGTCTCTCTCCCAGACGGAGCGCCATTCACAAATCTTACAAATACACTTCAGTTCCTGAAGGTGGAGAAAGACAGTAAGCTTCAGCAAGTCCACCATAATTATATTACATTTAAATATATACTACATACATGGAAAGAAAAAAAAAAAAGATTATTGTCTTAAAATATATTTCAAATGTATTTATTATTAAATAGTTTAAATTATAAAATATATTTTATACATACATTTCTTGTTTATATTTATACATTTTAAATATATTGCAGTAAACACATAAACCCAATATAGAGAATGTAATATTAAATATTACATTTAATTTATTAAATATTGTTTTAGCATTACTAAACCAACATTTATAAAGTTTTAAAATTATTTTTAAAATATTATATAAACAAATACACATATATAGTTTACATACATACACATGTATGTGTGTGTGTGTGTGTGTGTATATATATATATATATCTAAATAGAGAAAAAAATAATTGTTGGAATATTGTGTAAAAAAAATTGATAACAAAGATAACATCTAAGGTCTCTAGAGCTACAGTATGTGCATGCATATACTGTACACACACACACACACACACACACACACACACACACACACACACACACACACACACACACACACACACACCAACTAGATGTCCCTCCTAAATTTGCTAAAAAGAAACAAAATAGACCCAGCATTTAAGTGAAGACCTAGAAAATCAATGTGCATAACAGACTTACGTGCACTTTCTTTTTAATTTGATTGTTTTATCATTCCACACAATCTCGTCACGAAAGACTAAAAGCTGCCCTGTCCCAACATATCACTCAACCCCAAAACCAGCAACCGCCCCCCCCCCCCCCAATAAAACAAGTCAGATCTATCAGCAGCTCTCAAGACGAGCCAAGCAGACGTTACATAACACCTGTCTGGTCCGGAGTTCAGCACAGGACTCCCTCACTAATCGAGTGATGTGGAGTGTGTTTAATACGATCCCTTGGAGAACGGGGGACCCTTCTCTGTAGGCTCTTCAGGTTCTGATTAGGACCCGCTGGTTGGTTGGGACTATAATCTGGGAATGGTTTGAAGCGAGGCGTTTGCGGCGGCGTCCTCGCTCTCACTGCTGTATATAGGCCACTCTCTGGGAACACTGTGTACCGGCAGCAGCTCACGTCACACACACTCACAGCATCCCGCGGCACACACTGATCTCATCTACTACAACACGCTCGCTGAAGCACAAACGCAAACCGCGAGGAAAAACGGCTGCTCTTGTGGTGTAAAAAGAAAGTTTAATACTATAGCAATCAGAATCATTCGGCAGTCTTTGAGTAACTTTGAGCAACCATCCCAAACACTTTAAAAACAAGTGATCAGAAAACCTCACCAAGCACGTAGCATGACTACATTACATCACATAACATTCAGAATGCACTGTCAACCACAAACTAGCAACATCCAATCAACCACACCATACAAACTAACATCACATCTATCCCACCTAGCAACACTTTAGCAATGCACTTCAATTCAAAACACATTTTATTTGTCCCCAAGGGGAAATTAGCAAATTCAGGCCAAGGCTAATTCAGGGGGACAGAAATTTACTACCCCAACCTTTCCAATCGCTTTTAATCTGAATCTGAAAACAAGTCATTGTGTTTAATGCATCACAGATAATTTAAACTTGTTTTAAGAAGTTCTACATTTTAAAATTTTTACTAGAAAACAATCACAGTATTTTGCAGTGAAAGAATGAACTGAATGTTAAACCGAATGATTCAGAAAGAGAGAGAGAGAGAGAGAAGAAATGCTTCTTGCAGAAAGGACACTCTGTTTCCTCCTGCTGTCTTTCACCCCAGGGAAATATGGTTATATGACCTTTTAATTCCACCTCCAGCGAACGTGTGCACACACATACAAACACATTCAGAGGAACGCGTTTAATGCTACATGCTACATTCTGTCCATGTGATCTACATGTGAATAATGCACACCAAATCCCTCCAGATCACCACTTCAACACACATCAGTACTTCATAACTGCTCTAACTTCCAACTTTACACTAGACATCAAATGATAGCAACATTAGAACACACAGAAACACCAAAACCACCACTAATAGCAACTTTACAGCATGGCAAAAATGAATCTGAAAGCCTTACCAAGGACTTTGCAACACCCTAGCAACATACTTACATATTCAACACACCTTAGCAACCACACAGCAACACCCTGGCAACCTCATATAATGGAAAAAATGAACAAGGACAATGCAACACCCTGGCAAACACCCCAAAACCAACCTCACAGCATGGAGAAAACTAATAGGAAAACCTCACCATGAACATAGCAATGCCCTGTTAACCACCGTGAAACTAGAACAACCCCCATAATTTGGTTAACGAGAAAGAAAGAGAAAGAAAGAAAAAGAAAGAAAGAAAGAAAAAGGAAGGAAGGAAGGAAGGAAGGAAGGAAGGCAGTGCTTTAAGTGGCCCAAAAGAGGCCACTTACTCTATTATAGCACTTTTTTTTTTATGATTCCCCTTATCCCCTGAGGTAACAACACCTATATTGAAGGGGTTTTATATACAGCAGTCAACAGATGACCTCATAAAAAAATAACAAATCCTTTTATTAGTTTGTGGATTTGCTTGAGCTAGAAAGAGCTACTGAACTTACATAAAATGTGCTAAATAATTTTGAAAAAATACCCTTAGAAAAAGCTACTGAACATAAATAAGATGCGCAAAATAATTAGTATTAGTTCGGGAGTTCGTAGCGGGATCGCGAATCATTTAGGTCAGTTTGGGGATCGCGAATCAATTGAGTCAGTTCGGGAGTTCGTAGCGAGTTCGCGAATCATTTAGGTCAGTTTGGGGATCGCGAATCATTTGAATCAGTTTGGAGCTGGTTCGCGTGTGCTTTCTTTCAATGCATTATTCTGTGTATTCAAATGCATTTATGAATGCATGTGAATCAGTGCTTTAAGTGGCCCAAAAGAGGTGTCTGTGTATATATATATATAAATATATATATATATATATATATATATATATATATATATATATATATATATATAATATATATATATAATGACGCATGCGCTTTTCACTTGTAAAACTCAAGGGTGTATGGGTAATGTAGTCTCTGCTCTCGGTGGTATGAATTAGGAAGCGTGCATTGTGAAGGGCGCTCCGAAAAGCGGCAGCGCAGGCAAAGTATTAAAACCTCTATTAAAACAGATGTCCAAATGAACGTACCGGTACGCTAAAAGCACGTTCTGGGCGCATGGAGAGGTGGCTGTACTCAAGATTTATATTTGGAAGTGGTGGTACTGAGTACAGGTGCCTACCGGCCCACTTAAAGCACTGAAGGAAGGAAGGAAAAAAGAAAGAAAGAAAGAAAGAAAGAAAGAAAGAAAGAAAGAAAGAAAGAAAGAAAGAAAGAAAGAAAGAAAAAGAAAGGAAGAAACTGAGATAGCAACACACTAGCAAGTGCTGGAAACACATAAAACAACAAAAAACACTGAGAACACCCCAGAAATCATCCCAAAATCCCTAGCAACATCACAGCATTAAAATCTGAACAGGAAACCACAAGGACTTAGCAACACACTAAAACATTTAAAACAACTTAGCAACCACATGGCAACACAATAAAACATTCAGAACATTTTAGCAACCCCCTGGAATCCACCCCAGCAACCTCATAGCATGGTAAAACTGTATATATATATACAGTATATTAACATGCCGATTTATCTGATTTGACTACTTCTAGAAAGTGGTTGATAAAGTTGCATCAAAGTAAAGTTTGATTGGTCGTAAGGCCTTTGACATCAGCAAGCTGATAACCCAATAGATTTTACTACCTTAACTCTGCAGAAACATATGGTTAGCATTTATTCTCTACATTCAAGGTTTTATCCTCTGCGGTCAGAATGGTTTCGGGGGACTATCCTCCGGCTGAAAACCACTGGCTATTAAATTACAAGGACTGAACTGATTTGCAAAAAAAAAAAAAAGTAATAAAGTAAAAAAAAAAAAAAAAAAAAAAAAAAAAATTGATATGCAGGAATCAAATGTCAGTCGCTGCAACTGATAGTCTACATTAAGCAATAATCCTGCCGTTCTGTTTACTCTTTGAAAATTGATTTCTTTTTAAAGTTTAAAGCCCAATGTGGCTTTGGTTGCATCAGAAACAAATTAATAAATAAAAATACATGCATACTTATTTTTCCCAGAGGTTACAAGTTACTGAAAACTATGCACAGACAACAAAAATGTATTAATAAATGTATTTTAAAAAAAACCATGGATGCCTGGGTTTCACAATCTGTAGTATTTTTGCACACGGTTGTTTTTCGGGGGCCTATTTTTAACCCGTGGCCATGTAAAGATGTCGTTCTTGTGCTGCTGAAACAGAAACTCTGTCCAGAGCGATCAGGCTGCTGAAGGCAGACGAGTGCATGAAACTACTACAAGCACAAGACTAAAAACAGCCTCGCGAGAAAGAAGCCGTCCCAGAACAACAGGGCAGCTCAAGGGAAAAGCATTGTCCAGACAGGGTTATTATTATTGTTCAAACAAAACATTATTATTACTTGATATTAAATAAATGGAAACAGAAATATAATAAAAACTGCTTAAACTTTAAAAAACATTTTTAATTTTTTTGCTTAGTTTACCATAAAGTACTAAAATAACAAAAGATAAAACTTAATAAAAAATATTTTAAAGAATAGCCTATATTTAAAAAAAGGACCAAAAATTACAAAAATATAAATAAAAACAAAATATTAAAATAAAATCTAAAAGCAGACAGTCTAATATGTAATTAAATAAAATTAGTAAAATAAAATAAAATAAAACCTCGTATTATCAGAAACTTCAGCTCAGGTCTCTCGTTGCAAAGATGTTGTTTTTTCCCAGCTTAGAAAAACGAGTGCCACATCTGCAAATCTGAAACTGGTACACAAGAGGTACTTTGACATTGACAAAATAAACGTTAAAGCACATAAAGGAGCAATATATAATTAAGAGATACATTATTATGTATTTAAAGATCCAGATCCATCATGCATATCAACAAATATCACTTAAACCAGATTAAAGTGGTTCATCATCCACTGTGAGTTAACTGGATCTTGTTTGCTCTGAATAATATGGATGTGTACTGTGGTAATAGTCCGGTCGTCCAGCAGATGGACGGATGGTTTCAGACCCTCCTCCTCTCAAAGCTGCTTATCTGGACCGATGGTCCAGTGCTGCTCCAGACTCCGGCTCCGGCAGATGGAAAACACCCTGATAATTCCCAAAGAGAGGATTAAACTCAACCTTCAGCAGGCCTGGACGAGCACTATGGGATGCTCCAACCATGCTCAGGATGTATATTTGAGGAGGTCACATGACCAGGAAGTGACTCTCAACACATTCAGTCAGGAGGATATATGATGCCACAGGTCTAATAGAAACATGAAAAGCAATGCATAGGTTACAAAACTCTACTTAGCTTCATGCAATTGAGCATGTGAATAAGGACAGAAGTCAGCATCAATATATTATACTTCAAATTACTGAGGATTTAGTGATTTAAACAAACCCCTAATCAAGGATTAATAGTCAATTCTGTGTCGGGATGGAGTTGTGAGGATGGTGATCCCAGCTGGGATTCCCAACATCCCAAAAGTAAACAAAACCGTGCATAGAACAATACTGACATCTAGAGGTCACACACACACACACACACACACACACACACACACACACACACACACCATAAGATATAATAAAATAATATATATTAATATAAATTATTACATTTTAAAGAAACAACAACTTTGTAATATACATTCATATAGTTATAGTTATAATATAATTTTGTAATGAATATATCATTATATAAAAAAGCATATGCCCTAGCAAACAGCACTCATGTTTTCTGTAGAATTAAAAAATAATAATTAAAAGTAGATTTTAAAGAGATTTCAAATAATATTAACATATCATTTAAACTATTATTAATTATAATAGTGTGTTGATGTATGCTAACATATATTATATGTTTTATAACAAGTTTTATTTTTAAGGTTGAAAGCTGTGGTCTTGTTTACAAAATAATTAATTACATATACAATCCCAAATATAATTTTTAAATAAAAATATAATGATATAAAATTATAATTATGTTTTGTTGTAACTTGTAAAATAAATAAAAAGATATTTCTCACAAAACTGCTATTTTTTAACTAATTCATCTGTATGTCTCTTCAACAAGTCCTGATGTCCCTCACAGATGTCAAAGAAAAGCGGTATTGTCTTCCTATGAAACATTTTTAAAACCGTTTTTAAAAACAAAAGAGGAAGTTTTGATGTCTATGGCACAGCGAGACTTTAAACTAAACACAAAAGTCCTCTTCAGATGCACGAATGAATCGACTGCTTCTGCACTGAAAGCAAATGACTCATGACTCAAATCATATCTGCATATCACTACACAATCACTGCCATGCCCATCGGTCTGAAACTGCTGACTTCATGCATGCACTGCCAAAAACAGGTATGATAAAGCACTTATTACAGCCCAGGAGCAATATATAATCTATATTTCATTACAGAAGAGTAATTAATAAAAAATATACAAAGGTCACCCTCATCCAAACAACCTTCTGAACTCTGAAACTAGGTCAGAAGTAGTATGCTTCATATTACAAACTCAGAAACTTCAACTTCAAATTCATTCGAATTTGGTTATTTACAGGGTGACAAGAAAACTGACAGAGAATAAAGCGGTGAAGTTCAGAGAGATCGATGAAAGGCAGCATAAATGATTAAACCGGACACAAACAAAACTAAAACCACAGAACACATCCAATCCATCACTAATATTTGTACTGTTTTCCCTCCACAATGACGTCGTGTTCTGCAGGATGATGTCATTACAGAACTGGCTTTTGATATTAAAGAGATTAAACACAATGCAAAATGCATTTTTAATGTTCTTTTTCTTCTGAATGAAATGTATCCATGTTTTCATGAGATTGATATACAAGTTTAAAGATTAAACGTACTAGTATATCAAACTGGATCATGCAGAGCTTTTATACAGCAAGAAAGAAAGGTAGGAATAAAGAAAGGAAGAAAGAAAGAAAGAAAGGAAAGAAGAAGAAAGAAAGAAAGAAAGAAAAAGGAAGAAAGAAAAAGGAAGAAAGGAAAAAAGAAAGAAGGAAAGGTAAGAATAAAGAAAGAAAGAAAGAAAAAGGAAGGAAATAAGAAAGAAGAAAGAAAAAGGAAGAAAGGAAAAAATAAAGAAAGAAAGGAAGGAAAAAAGAAAGAAGGAAAGAAGAAAGAAAAAGGAAGAAAGGTAAGAATAAAGAAAGAAGGAAAGAAACAAAGAAAGAAAGAAAGGAAGGAATAAAGAAAGAAAGAAAGGAAGGAATAAAGAAAGAAACAAAGAAAGAAAAAGGAAGGAAAGAAGAAAGTAAAAGGAATAAAGTAAGGAAGAAAGAAAAAGAAAAAGAAAAAGGAAGAAAGAAAGAAAGAGAGAAAGAATGAAAGAAAGGAAGATATTTAAAGAGATTAAACACAATGCAAAATGCATTTTTAATGTTCTTTTTCTTCTGAATGAAATATATCCATGTTTTCATGAGATTGAAATACAAGTTTAAAGATTAAACGTACTAGTATATCAAACTGGATCATGCAGAGCTTTTATACAGCCTAGTAAACTATTATGATAAGTGGAAAAATGAAAAACAAAATATATATAAAACCTTCATCAGGTTTGGAGAAATGTACCATTGCATAATTTGTTCATCAGTGGATGCTCTGCAGTGAATGGGTGCCGTCAGAAAGAGAGTCCAAACAGCTGATAAAAACAACACAATAATACACAGCCAGTTCATCAGTTCACATCTGGAGAAGACAAAAACTGCGTGTTAAATCCATCAAGATGCTTTTAACTTCAAACCACTGCTTCTGGCTAAAACCCATAATCCATAACAACACTTCCTCCAGTGAAAAGCCCATCTGCTGTCATCTCTCACATCAAAATCCACCAACATATTTATTTAAAGGTGTTTTGAACTGTAAACGGTGCTGGATCCGTGCAGATTTCTCTCTCGATTCAGACCAGAACACTTTTCACTCATATTTTATCTTGAAGCAGCGGTTTGAAATTAAAATCATCTTACTCATGGATTTGTTCCCTACAAACACGCAACCTCTGGCTTCAAAAGGAGGATTATTGTGATGTTTTTATCACCTCTCTGGACTCTCATTCTCACGGCACCCATTCACATCAAGTGAAGGAATCCTACATTTCCTACATCTAGGACTGCCTGAGGGTGCATAATTGCAGCAAATTTTCATTTTTGCATGGACCACAGGCATTCCTTTAACATGTACATCGAAAAAAAAAAATGCTGTAGAAACTACTTTCTGATTATTTTTCATAAACAATTACAAAAGAAGCACATTGAAGTAACATGAAATTTTGAAGTATTTTCTTTTAAATTTTTGTTTTATTTACAACTTTTTTGTACAAAAAAACAAGAATAAGATCTTATAAATCTCAAGAGAAAAGTATTTGTACACTGCTTCACATTGAGTGAGTTTAGCGTCTGTTCAGCAGCTGACCTCATGAACTGACTACTGATTACAGTTTACCCTTCACCTCTGCCAAAACCAGCTTTTCAAGAAAGCTAGCTGGTGTAGTTCTGCTGTGTGTGTCTTGCACGCAGTAATCAATCAGACTGACTCCGAGCCCTTGTGTTGACTCAAGGGACCAGAAATGGAGATTTCTCACGCGAGCCATATCTGTGGGAGGATCTACAGCATTCTCCTTCCTGACCTACAGCATAAATACTGTGTGTGTGTGTGTGTGTGTGTGTGAATCTGAACCTCACCAGGACGAGAATCCACCGCCAAGATGAGTCAAGTACCAGCTATAAATGAATTAAAGTCTACTATGGAGAGGGCAGCTCAGATGAAGGACGAAGACAAGCTTTACAAGCGCGAGGGAATCCTGTACTCCTCGATCCTCAGCCCTCCAGAGACCCTGGACAAGTTACAAGAGCTGGAGGCCAGAGAGGATGACCTTATCCTGGTGGCATACCCTAAATGTGGTGAGTTAAACCAGACAGGTGTACGTTTGTTTCTGTAAGACGTGCATGAAGAAAAAGTTGAATCTACGAGTCCTTAAACTAGTGCAAAGGCTGCTGGTGGAGTCAAGTTACATGTTAGATTGCATTGCCTTCTTTTGTAATGTTTTTCACAGGATTTCTCCTGCATTACTGACTCGTGCAACTGCAATACTGGACGCTGAAGACTGAAGTGATTCTGTGCGTTCGTGAAACTCAAACACTGGTGTAAATTGGTGCGCCCAAGCGAATTTACATAAGAATTGGTTTTTACAAACCATTCACACTGAAAATGATGACATCGCATTGAAAGTGACAATTTACATAATGCAGATTTACAAACTCAAAACTGTCTTTTTAATGATTTGCATTAATATTGACACACAGAATGATTTTACAAAGGCAATTCTTGTCATGGATTTATTGTGAGAATTTACAGTGTCTATGCAAGCATTCATACTTTCATTCTGCTTGTGTTTCATGAATGAAACCTTGTTGCAAAGACTTATTTAACAGCTCTAACCTAGATATTAAAGATTGACATGTTGCCTTTAACACACATACCCAGATCTTTCGTTCCTTAATCAAACAACCTCACGTATCCCGATTCTCTTCAATGCACAACACACATTTATGATTCTTATGTAATAATGAGCAAATTATGCTCAATGTCAAGCAGTGTCATGCATTCATGAAAATCAATCACTGGTGAAAATTGATGCGCCCAAGCTAATTTACATAAGAATTGTTTTTTACAAACTGAATGTGACAATTTACAAAAAGCAGTTTTAATAACATGCAGATATTATTGGAATTAATTCAATGCCACAATTTACATTGAATGCTTTATATATAATATAATATGTAATTATACTATAAGAATGCTTTATACATCCTAAAACTGTTTGTAACTGATTTCTAACAGGTTTTAACTGGATGCTGTCAGTCTTGAGTAAAATCTTGAATGCTTCCACTGGGAAGAATGAGATCCAGCTTGAAAGACTCCCTCTGGTTGAGTTTTTACCTCCAGATGTTCAAGAGGTCAGTAACCGCTCAAACAATCAGCAATTCTGGAAATGTTAACCCTGAAGACTCAAAAACATCAGTGCAATATTATAGTTTCACACTGTTTGTGTGACAGAAACTGGCTGAAATGCCTCCACGGAGGCTTCTGGGAACACATCTGCACCCTGACAACATCCCTCCCTCGTTCTTTACTAAGAAACCAAAGGTCAGTGAGTGCACTTTGACCCACACTGGAGAGGTCACATGACACTAGATACCAACTACACAAGCGCCAAACACACCGATGGCATTCACATTAACTCTTATAGAACATATGTTCAGTTTTGGTGCAGTATGATGTCTTTTGTAGAGGAATTAATACTTCAATTCAGCAAGGGTGCATTAAACTGATCAAAAGTGATAGTAGAGCCATTTGAACTTTCTTCTCGGCGCTGTTTTCACAACAATATTGGGCAGCACAACTGTTTTCAACATTGATAATAATCAGAAATGTTTCTTGTGCATCAAATCAGTACATTAAAATGATTTCTGAAGATCATGTGACACTGAAGACTGGAGGAATGATGCTGAAAATACAGCTTTGATCAATTACCTTTTAAAATGTATATATTCACATACAACACAGTTATTTTAAATTGTTATAATAACACAGTGTTATTGTTTTCAGTGTATTATTGATCAAGTCAATTCAGACTTGAGCAAACTTTTGAATTATAGTAAACATAATTTCTATCTATACAAGGGGAGAAAATAATCATAATTTGACTATAGTTGGTGATGTTGGATGTAACCAAAATCATAACTTTGACTGAATATTATTTAGACAGTATAGAGGATAACTGAATTTGGACAAATTATAAAACTATTGCATAATGCATCAGGTGAATTACTATTCTATGCATTTTGGTTCAAAAGTTGCATGCTAAAAAAAAAAAAAAACTAGGAACTAGTTTCACGTAATTTGTTTACTAGGAATAAAGATGAATTCAGATAAGAGCAGAACGTATTTTTTCTCTCATCTTCTACATGGTCTGTTTTCAGATTCTGGTGGTGTTCAGAAACCCGAAAGACACACTCGTCTCTTACTATCATTTCATGAACAAGAACCCGGTTCTGCCCAACGCTGGGCCGTGGGACAAGTTCTTCTCAGACTTCATGGCTGGTGAAGGTGGGAAAACACTGAATACTGAAATATTTAAATTAATGTTATGTAGGACTAAAGTTATTTATGTTTTTATGTTGTTTTTGTTTCCTCTTCAGTTGCCTGGGGCTCTTATTTTGATCACGCTCTCGCCTGGGAGAAACGTTTAGACGACCCAAACGTGATGATCGTGACATATGAGGAACTAAAACAGGTAGAGGTTTCATTGACTGCTTCATAGTGAAACTTTAACCGAATTTGAAGCAAACGAATGTGCAATGATTAAATAACATAACCGTTATTATCGGTGTATTAAGAAGTAAATAAATGACTTTTTAAGCTGTTGTGGTACAGAGACCTGTTTGAGTTGTCACATCTGAGACTGTCCTGCTGTTCATGCAGAACCTGTCTGAAGGTGTGAAGAACATCTCAGGGTTCTTCAGCCTTCCTCTGACCGATGAGCAGGTCAGCAGCATCGCTGGAGAAAGTACGTTCAGCGCCATGCTGGAAAACTCCCAGAAGTCTCATGGCAATACTGGCAGCATCTTCTTCAGGAAAGGTAAAAAATAAAACCTTCATGATGGATCTCAGATCGAATCGACTCAGATGTTCATCCTCGAATCCATAAGTTGCAGCATTCTTTACATACAAGTGAAGATTATGACTTGAAAGTTATTTATATCTTACAATTCGAAGATTACGAGATGTAAAGTCACTTGTGATAAAAAGTCATTATTTTTACATTTGTCGAAATGGGCTTCCATAATATTTGATCATAAAAAAAATATATATATATATATATAAAAAAAAAATTGTTTGTAAATTACCTCTATATTTTAAACCAAACATTTATTTTTACACACACAAAAAAAAAAAAAAAAATTCACAAAAAAATGAAAATTATTAATACGGTTAAATCATCTGCTAAAATCAGCTTAAAGCTGATGACTAAAATATCAAAATTATACTGCTAAAAAAGACTTGATGCACAGATCTATTCTGACATAAGGTGTCAGATATTTTTCTCCTATCTTTTGCCATGGTTATCAGTTTCAATAATCACATTTTTGAATTCAAATCGGAATTTAAAAGGATAGCTAAAAAACAACAACACAATCAACAAACAAACAAACAAACGGCTTCTGGTCCCCATTGACCTCCATTGTATATTTTTTTAAATTCCCACATTATTCAAAATATCTTAACTTAAGTTTGAGGGTAATAAAATGATGACCATTTAATTTTTTTGGGATGAACTATTTCTTTAAATACAGCGGTCAATCCAGAAACTCTGCAGTGTGTGGCTAGTAGCATTAAAAATAAAACCGTATTGAAATTAAAAAGCTCTTATTTACATCATTTACATTAAAGGATTCCTTTGTGTTCTCCGGTCACATGTTTCGTCTTCAGGTGAGGTGGGCGACTGGAAGAATCATTTTTCTGATGCCCAGAGCAAACAGATGGATGAGCTCTTCCAAGCCAAACTAGCTGGAACAAATCTCGGAGCCAGACTGAAGTATGACCTTTACTGCCAATAAATGTGACGACACCACGAGAGCCAGCGGACAGAGAAACGGTTCACTTCAGGGATGTACGCTCATTCACGCGGGCAGCTGATTAAACTCCATTACTTACCATAAGAACAAAAACCTCACTGTCATTAAACCTCATTCTGTGAATATGATAACATTGAACATGTTTGCAAGAAGCAATATTGGTCTTGGGTGTCCCCAGAATGTGTCTGTGAAGTTTCAGCCCAAAATACCCAACAGATCATTTATTATTACAGCTGTAAAATGTCGTTTTTTAGGATGTGTCAAAAAAAAAAAAAGCTTTTCTTTTCTTTTTTTTCTGACTTGGTTTAAAGGGGATTAAAAATAAGTAGCGGGTGTATTTTTATCATTGCAGGGTGGTTGTGTTCACACACTGCTAACACACATTTCTGTCCAAACACCATGTAAAAGTGGATTTTACATAAAAGGTGCACTTTAATTCTCTTTCAGAAATATCTATTGCAAATGTTCTAGAACCAGACTCTAGTTGGTGCAATACTTTAGTTCTGGTCTAGTCCGTGTAATAGTTCAATCCCATAAACTTCAGGAAGTACTGTAACAATCTATAATGAGTTTAAATGGCTCTAATGGCTCACAAACAGCAGGATGAATATGATGATAAATGCACATGATAAAATGCAACAGACCGTAATAATGGTGCATATTTAGGACAGCAAAATAAAAAGAATTAAAGTAAAAAAAGAAAAAAACACTTGCATAGTTTTTTTAATTTAATTTTTCATTTTAGGTAAAGTTTTAGCAATTGTGTAGTGTTTGTTTAATTAGATTTTGTAGTTTTTCTTTTCATTCTTTTTAAAAAATATGTTTATATATTTTTATTCATCTTATTCTAGATTTAGTTATTTTAGAACATTAAGGTAAACAAATTAGATTTTTTTATATTATTATTGTTTTATATTGAAAATATAATTATTTTTATTATATTATTACTATTATTTCAGATAATGTTTATTTTATAATATATTTTGAATAATTGTTGGATGCATTGAGGATAAATAGGGTTGCTTTGTATTTTTAAACCAATTTTTGTCAAAAAGGACATTAAGAATCAGAGCGGATAACACTTTCGGTTAATTTGAAAAAAGCTGCAAATGGAAAGTCATGTCAGGTGCATTGCATTGTGGGAATGCGATTCATTTAGACAATTACAGTTTGTAATAAGTACAGCATAATCCATTCTTTCTGCCAATTTGCAGTGTGCATAGTTTATATAGTATGCTATTCTTAACATACAGTTTCATCAGGAGTATCCCATCATTCCTAATGAAGTCTAATTACCGCCGTGACGATGTGAACCGCAGATGACCCCTACATCAACAGCACATCCGGGAAATGTTACCGCGTTTTTCTTGTCAAAACAAGGTGATCAGTGAGGAAATGCATAAAAGTGCTCATATCCGACCGACATCATTCAAACTCTAATTTAATCTGATGTCAGAGTAATGCCACCAAAACAGGAACATGTAGACCACAGTGTCATACTGTATATACAATCTGAATGTGAATCATTCAAGCAGCATATTAAAGTTATAGATTGCTACAAAGTCTACAATCTATGGTGAGGAGCAAACACTGATCTCTGGCTCAACGGTTTATAACGGCAGTAAAACAGCTGATGGGTTTAGTTTAGATATGGAGCAGATGTATTTTAAAGCTACTGGGATTGATCAACACTGGTATGATTGATATGTTAAAGTACCATAACTGCCTCTTCTTATATCAAAACCTGGTAGAAAACCTCCGTGCAAAAACATGCACTGCGCTCAAGAGAAAACAGTGTTGATTCAGCATCAAATCAAAGAAATAGTTGGTAAAAAGGTTTGATTTTGTTAATATTTTTCCTAAAGAAAAAACAAAATAAAAGCCATATTAAATGCAAAGAATAAGAGTAATCCATTATTTTGTATTGCAGGTCAAAATGAGCCAAATTACAAGGGGGTAAAAATTACTTTGGAAAAAATCATATTATTTTCACACAGAGATCAGTTTGCATATTAGTAAAATCTTTTGACTTTTGACTAATATAATCTTCGTTGTATTATATTTCAATGGTGAGAGTTCAAAAATGAGAAATAGGTTGTTGTTTTTTTTTTTAAGTTTGCATTACTGTAACTTTATATAAATGGCATTTACTATTTTTTAATCTATGTATTTATTTCACCACAAAAATATCACAGAACAACCCAAAATGATTTTCAATGAGAAGTATGGTTTTGCTTTTATAATGTTTTTGTTTCTTCTGTTCAACAAGGCTGGATATATTTAACAGAAAATACAATACAAAATCTGAAATATTTTTACAATTCAAAACTACAGTATTCTATTGTTATATATAGTAAAATTTAATTTATTTCTCTGATCAAATCTGAATTTTCAGCATCATTACTCCAGTCTTCAGTGTCACATTATCCTTCGGAAATCTGCAGCTCAAGAAACTTTTGGGATTATCAATGTTGAAAACAGTTAATATATTTATTTCTATTTTATTTTCATATATTATATAAATGTATTCATGGTTACTTTTGAAAATTAATTTCTTTAAATAAAAGTCATACTGATCCTAATCTTTTAAACAGTGTTATATATATAGGTTTGGGAAGGAAGTATATCGAAGGATGATTATGTCTGATTCATCAGTGACGAGCGCCACTCACTACGTCAAACTGAATCAAACTCTTTTAAAATGCAGACTGAATATAAAGTTTTGAAACTCAGCTAAACACACAAAGAAAAAAGCAGTGTTCCGGGAAAACTAATCTGGACCAGAATGTCTCATCTAGATGTCATTTATCAAACTGTTGCCATTTATTCTGCTCCACTCAGGAGCCAAGAAACCATTTCAGCAAATAAGACAAAGCACAAGTACAAATGTCACACAAACTGGCCTTTTACTGCGTTTACTGGATTCATTTGTTCAGTGTAAAAGGAGGGTGAGACATGACAAATCACAAAACAGCTAAAGATGCCTAAAAACCCTCAAACATGCTCTTTTTTATTCATTTTATGTGCATTTGTTTCTTCACTCTAATGTGCTAATAAAGGTCAATAAACATCTATTAATGAGGAGACATGTCTGTCTTTTGTCTTATTACTATTATTGTATATAATAGTCATTTTACATACTAAAAGATTTTGACGTTATATTCAGTTATTATTCATATACAAATGAACACTGATGATTTTATTTCAATAGTCGCTCAAAATAATTATATTTACAATATAGTTAACAAAAATATAATTAGTTTATTTATAAAAAAAATCATAATACTTTATTATATATATAAAATAATATATATATATATATATATATATATATATATATATATATATATATATATATATATATATATATATATATATATAGTTGACAAATAATTGTAAAATATAAATTAATTTTTAAAAAAATATAAATTATTAGGTTATATTAAATCTATTTACATGGTTTCATTGGTAATTGGTCGGTAATCCGTATGCTAATTAACTTTATTTTATGTTAAAATATGTTTACATTATAAATATAATATTAAAATATATTTAACAATAATATATAGCTAATTTTTGATTTTGTTTTATTAAGATTAATTTACGGTGTTTTCATAATATTGCATTATATATTCAATTACTTTCTCCACCCAAAAATAATGAATTGTGAAATATAAATGATAATTTATTTGATACATACATTATATTTTTGCATGGTATAAATACATAGTTTTGCACTGCTTTGTGTTATTTTCATAATATATAAGCAAAACTATTATTTAAAATTAATGTACAGTATTTTCATAAATTAAAGATTAATATCACCCCATAAATAATGTGGATAATATAATACATCTGAAATAGAAATTATAAAATATTTGAAATAGAATCCGATTTTGTCCTTATTATAGATGTGTTTTAGATTGTGACAGTATTTTAATTTCATTAATTTTCATTTATATGGATCATATGGAACCTATTAGCATCAGTTACTTCAAATTAGTGTCATACTTTCTAGGTTCTTTAAAGCACCATAATTATTAACTGTGATGAATCTAGAACATAATTACAAGCTTGTTAATTAGTGGCTAATTTCCATCTCTGGTTTTACTGTGACTGTCATGCAGAGGGTCATTCAGAAGCAGCCGCAGGAATTGAGGTCCTGAGGGGGTCATTACAAACTCACAGACCACCATCACTGCAGAAACCCAGAACCACTCACATGATCATTACACAGAGCTGAATATCACAGAGACTTGGCAATCACACAGAATACACAATACCACAGCAACGCGCTACAAACATAGCAACACCATAGCAACGCGCTTCAAACATATGCAACATCACAGCAACACACTACAAACATATACAACAGCATAACAACGTGCTACAAACATAGCAACACCACAGCAACATGCTACAAACATATGCAACACCACAGCAACACGCTACAAACATATGCAACAGCATAGCAACGCGCTACAAACATATGCAACAGCATAACAACGTGCTACAAACATAGCAACACCACAGCAAAGAGCTACAAACATATGCTACAGCATAGCAACACACTACAAACATATTCAACAGCAACGAGCTACAAACCTAACAGCACAGCAACGCGCTATAAACATATTTATTTTAACCCCACAGCAACGTGCTTCAAACATATGCAACATCACCGCAACACACTACAAAAATATGCAACACCATAGCAATGCACTACAAACATATGCAACAGCACCGTAACGCGCTATAAATATATTTAACACCACAGCAACGTGCTTCAAAAATATGCAACACCACAGCAACACGCTACAAACATATGCAACAGCATAGCAACGCGCTACAAACATATGCAACAGCATAACAACGTGCTACAAACATAGCAACACCACAGCAACACGCTACAAACATATGCAACAGCATAGCAACGCGCTACAAACATATGCAACACCAAAGCAACACACTACAAACATATGCAACACCACAGCAACACGCTACAAACATATGCAACAGCATAGCAACGCGCTACAAACATATGCAACAGCATAACAACGTGCTACAAACATAGCAACACCACAGCAACACGCTACAAAAATATGCAACACCACAGCAACACGCTACAAACATATGCAACAGCATAGCAACGCGCTACAAACATATGCAACAGCATAACAACGTGCTACAAACATAGCAACACCACAGCAACATGCTACAAACATATGCAACACCACAGCAACACGCTACAAACATATGCAACAGCATAGCAACGCGCTACAAACATATGCAACAGCATAACAACGTGCTACAAACATAGCAACACCACAGCAACGCGCTACAAACATATGCAACAGCATAGCAACGCGCTACAAACATATGCAACACCAAAGCAACGCACTGCAAACATATGCAACAGCATAGCAACGTGCTACAAACATAGCAACACCACAGCAACATGCTACAAACATATGCAACACCATAGCAATGCACTACAAACATATGCAAAACCATAGCAATGCACTACAAACATATGCAACACCATAGCAACGTGCTACAAACATATGCAACACCATAGCAACGCACTACAAACATATGCAACACCATAGCAACGTGCTACAAACATAGCAACACCACAGCAACATGCTACAAACATATGCAACACCATAGCAATGCACTACAAACATAGCAACACCATAGCAACGCACTACAAACATATGCAACACCATAGCAACGTGCTACAAACATATGCAACAGCACAGCAACGCGATACAAACATATGCAACAGCACAGCAATGCGCTACAAACATATGCAACATCATAGCAACGCGCTACAAACATATGCAACACCACAGCAACGCACTACAAACATATGCAACAGCATAGCAATGCACTACAAACATATGCAACAGCATAGCAACGCGCTACAAACATATGCCACAGCATAGCAACGTGCTACAAACATATGCAACACCACAGCAACGCACTACAAACATATGCAACACAATAGCAACGTGCTACAAACATAGCAACACCACAGCAATGCACTACAAACATATGCAACGCACTACAAACATATGCAACAGCATAGCAACGCGCTACAAACATATGCAACAGCATAGCAATGCACTACAAACATATGCAACACCATAGCAACGTGCTACAAACATATGCAACAGCATAGCAACGCGCTACAAACATATGCAACACCATAGCAACGTGCTACAAACATATGCAACAGCATAGCAACGCGCTACAAACATATGCAACAGCATAGCAACGCGCTACAAACATATGCAACAGCATAGCAACGCGCTACAAACATGCAACACCACAGCAATGCACTACAAACATATGCAACACCATAGCAACGTGCTACAAACATATGCAACAGCATAGCAACGCACTACAAACATATGCAACACCATAGCAACGTGCTACAAACATATGCAACAGCATAGCAACGCGCTACAAACATATGCAACAGCATAGCAACGTGCTACAAACATATGCCACACCACAGCAACATGCTACAAACATATGCAAAATCATAGCAATACGCTATGCAACATCATAGCAATGCGCTACACACATATATGACAGCACAACAACGCGCTACCTACAAACATATGCAACAGCACAGCAACGCGCTACAAACATATGCAACAGCATAGCAATGCACTAAAAACATATGCAACAGCATAGCAACGCGCTACAAACATATGCAACAGCATAGCAACGCGCTACAAACATATGCAACAGCATAGCAACGCGCTACAAACATATGCAACAGCATAGCAACGCGCTACAAACATATGCAACACCATAGCAACGTGCTACAAACATATGCAACAGCATAGCAACGCGCTACAAACATATGCAACAGCATAGCAACGCGCTACAAACATGCAACACCACAGCAATGCACTACAAACATATGCAACACCATAGCAACGTGCTACAAACATATGCAACAGCATAGCAACGCGCTACAAACATATGCAACAGCATAGCAACGCGCTACAAACATGCAACACCACAGCAATGCACTACAAACATATGCAACACCATAGCAACGTGCTACAAACATATGCAACACCATAGCAACGTGCTACAAACATATGCAACAGCATAGCAACGCGCTACAAACATATGCCACACCACAGCAACATGCTACAAACATATGCAAAATCATAGCAATACGCTATGCAACATCATAGCAATGCGCTACACACATATATGACAGCACAACAACGCGCTACCTACAAACATATGCAACAGCACAGCAACGCGCTACAAACATATGCAACAGCATAGCAATGCACTAAAAACATATGCAACAGCATAGCAACGCGCTACAAACATATGCAACAGCATAGCAACGCGCTACAAACATATGCAACAGCATAGCAACGCGCTACAAACATATGCAACAGCATAGCAACGCGCTACAAACATATGCAACACCATAGCAACGTGCTACAAACATATGCAACAGCATAGCAACGCGCTACAAACATATGCAACAGCATAGCAACGCGCTACAAACATGCAACACCACAGCAATGCACTACAAACATATGCAACACCATAGCAACGTGCTACAAACATATGCAACAGCATAGCAACGCGCTACAAACATATGCCACACCACAGCAACATGCTACAAACATATGCAAAATCATAGCAATACGCTATGCAACATCATAGCAATGCGCTACACACATATATGACAGCACAACAACGCGCTACCTACAAACATATGCAACAGCACAGCAATGCACTACAAACATATGCAACAGCATAGCAATGCACTAAAAACATATGCAACATCATAGCAATGCGCTACACACATATATGACAGCACAACAACGCGCTACCTACAAACATATGCAACAGCACAGCAACGCGCTACAAACATATGCAACAGCATAGCAATGCACTAAAAACATATGCAACAGCATAGCAACGCGCTACAAACATATGCAACAGCATAGCAACGCGCTACAAACATATGCAACAGCATAGCAACGCGCTACAAACATATGCAACAGCATAGCAACGCGCTACAAACATATGCAACACCATAGCAACGTGCTACAAACATATGCAACAGCATAGCAACGCGCTACAAACATATGCAACAGCATAGCAACGCGCTACAAACATGCAACACCACAGCAATGCACTACAAACATATGCAACACCATAGCAACGTGCTACAAACATATGCAACAGCATAGCAACGCGCTACAAACATATGCCACACCACAGCAACATGCTACAAACATATGCAAAATCATAGCAATACGCTATGCAACATCATAGCAATGCGCTACACACATATATGACAGCACAACAACGCGCTACCTACAAACATATGCAACAGCACAGCAATGCACTACAAACATATGCAACATCATAGCAACGTGCTACAAACATATGCAACACCACAGCAACGCACTACAAACATATGCAACAGCATAGCAACGTGCTACAAACATATGCCACACCACAGCAACATGCTACAAACATATGCAAAATCATAGCAATACGCTATGCAACATCATAGCAATGCGCTACACACATATATGACAGCACAACAACGCGCTACCTACAAACATATGCAACAGCACAGCAACGCGCTACAAACATATGCAACAGCATAGCAATGCACTAAAAACATATGCAACAGCATAGCAACGCGCTACAAACATATGCAACAGCATAGCAACGCGCTACAAACATATGCAACAGCATAGCAACGCGCTACAAACATATGCAACACCATAGCAGTGCACTAAAAACATATGCAACAGCATAGCAACGCGCTACAAACATATGCAACAGCATAGCAACGCGCTACAAACATATGCAACACCACAGCAATGCACTACAAACATATGCAACACCATAGCAACGTGCTACAAACATATGCAACAGCATAGCAACGCGCTACAAACATATGCCACACCACAGCAACATGCTACAAACATATGCAAAATCATAGCAATACGCTATGCAACATCATAGCAATGCGCTACACACATATATGACAGCACAACAACGCGCTACCTACAAACATATGCAACAGCACAGCAATGCACTACAAACATATGCAACATCATAGCAACGTGCTACAAACATATGCAACACCACAGCAACGCACTACAAACATATGCAACATCATAGCAACATGCTACAAACATATGCAACACTATACCATAGGCTACAAACATATGCAACAGCATAGCAATGCACTACAAACATATGCAACATCATAGCAATGCTCTACAAACATATGCAACAGCACAGCAACGCGCTACACACATATATGACAGCACAGCAACACGCTACACACATACGCAACACACTACAAACATCTGCAACAGCACAGCAACGAGCTACAAACCTATCTAAACAGCACAACAACGCGTTATAAACATTTAACACCACAGCAACGTGCTTCAAACATATGCAACATCACAGCAACACACTACAAACATATTCAACAGCATAGCAATGCATTACAAACATATGCAACAGCATAGCAACACACTACAAACATATGCAACACCACAGCAATGCACTACAAACATATCGAAACAGCACAGCAACGCGCTATAAACATATTTAACACCACAGCAACGCGCTACAAACATGCAACACCACAGCAATGCACTACAAACATATGCAACACCATAGCAACGTGCTACAAACATATGCAACAGCATAGCAACGCGCTACAAACATATGCCACACCACAGCAACATGCTACAAACATATGCAAAATCATAGCAATACGCTATGCAACATCATAGCAATGCGCTACACACATATATGACAGCACAACAACGCGCTACCTACAAACATATGCAACAGCACAGCAATGCACTACAAACATATGCAACATCATAGCAACGTGCTACAAACATATGCAACACCACAGCAACGCACTACAAACATATGCAACAGCATAGCAACGTGCTACAAACATATGCCACACCACAGCAACATGCTACAAACATATGCAAAATCATAGCAATACGCTATGCAACATCATAGCAATGCGCTACACACATATATGACAGCACAACAACGCGCTACCTACAAACATATGCAACAGCACAGCAACGCGCTACAAACATATGCAACAGCATAGCAATGCACTAAAAACATATGCAACAGCATAGCAACGCGCTACAAACATATGCAACAGCATAGCAACGCGCTACAAACATATGCAACAGCATAGCAACGCGCTACAAACATATGCAACACCATAGCAGTGCACTAAAAACATATGCAACAGCATAGCAACGCGCTACAAACATATGCAACAGCATAGCAACGCGCTACAAACATATGCAACACCACAGCAATGCACTACAAACATATGCAACACCATAGCAACGTGCTACAAACATATGCAACAGCATAGCAACGCGCTACAAACATATGCCACACCACAGCAACATGCTACAAACATATGCAAAATCATAGCAATACGCTATGCAACATCATAGCAATGCGCTACACACATATATGACAGCACAACAACGCGCTACCTACAAACATATGCAACAGCACAGCAATGCACTACAAACATATGCAACATCATAGCAACGTGCTACAAACATATGCAACACCACAGCAACGCACTACAAACATATGCAACATCATAGCAACATGCTACAAACATATGCAACACTATACCATAGGCTACAAACATATGCAACAGCATAGCAATGCACTACAAACATATGCAACATCATAGCAATGCTCTACAAACATATGCAACAGCACAGCAACGCGCTACACACATATATGACAGCACAGCAACACGCTACACACATACGCAACACACTACAAACATCTGCAACAGCACAGCAACGAGCTACAAACCTATCTAAACAGCACAACAACGCGTTATAAACATTTAACACCACAGCAACGTGCTTCAAACATATGCAACATCACAGCAACACACTACAAACATATTCAACAGCATAGCAATGCATTACAAACATATGCAACAGCATAGCAACACACTACAAACATATGCAACACCACAGCAATGCACTACAAACATATCGAAACAGCACAGCAACGCGCTATAAACATATTTAACACCACAGCAACGTGCTTCAAACATATGCAACATCACAGCAACACACTACAAACATATTCAACAGCATAGCAACGCGCTACAAACATAGCAACCCCACAGCAATGCATTACAAACATATGCAACAGCATAGCAACGTACTACAAACATAGCAACACCACAGCAAAGAGCTACAAACATATGCTACAGCATAGCAACACACTACAAACATATTCAACAGCAACGAGCTACAAACCTAACAGCACAGCAACGCACTATAAACATATTTAACCCCACAGCAACATGCTTCAAACATATGCAACATCATAGCAACACACTACAAAAATATGCAACATCATAGCAACGCACTACAAACATATGCAACAGCATAGCAACGCGCTACAAACATATGCAACAGCATAGCAACGCGCTACAAACATATGCAACAGCATAGCAACGCGCTACAAACATATGCAACACCATAGCAGTGCACTAAAAACATATGGAACAGCATAGCAACGCGCTACAAACATATGCAACAGCATAGCAACGCGCTACAAACATATGCAACACCACAGCAATGCACTACAAACATAGCAACACCACAGCAACGAGCTACAAACATATGCTACAGCATTACAACGTGCTTCAAACATATGCAACATCACAGCAACACACTACAAACATATTCAACACCACAGCAACGTGCTACAAACATATGCAACAGCACAGCAAGGCCCTACACACATATATGACAACACAGCAGCGCACTACAACATGCAACACCTAGGTTTGCCACCTACAATACAGAAAAATAAGGGACGCCTGTGGAGACACCCCTCAGGCCATGATAACCACAGGTCCGATGACGTGCCAGTGCTGGAGAGGTTGTAAATCACAACTTAAAACATGTTTTAATTAAAATATTAATTGCTAATGAACTTTAGTAATTGTATAAGGTGGCGTAAACACAGATTGTGGATAAAATATTTGTCATTGTTTGCAGACAACACCATCCAAACAGTGAAACCACATAATAAATAACCAATCTATAAACATTTCAGTTCGGAGAGTTTGAGTCAGTTCGGGAGTTCCGAGCGGGATCGCGAATCATTTGAATCATTTCGGGAGTTCGTAGCGGGATCGAGAATCATTTGAGTCAGTTCGGGAGTTCGTAGCGGGTTGGCGAATCATTTGTTTGAGAGTTCGGAACGTTCAAAGTGGGTTCGCGAATCATTTGAGTCATTTTGGGGATTGTGAATCATTTTAATCAGTTTGGGAGTTCTTAGCGGGTTCGCGAATCATTTGAGTCAGTTCGGGAGTTCGGAGCGGGATCGAGAATCATTTGAGTCAGTTCGGGAGTTCGTAGCGGGTTGGCGAATCATTTGTTTGAGAGTTCGGAACGTTCAAAGTGGGTTCGCGAATCATTTGAGTCATTTTGGGGATTGTGAATCATTTTAATCAGTTCGGGAGTTCTTAGCGGGTTCGCGAATCATTTGAGTCAGTTCGGGAGTTCGGAGCGGGATCGCGAATCATTTGAGTCAGTTTGGGCATCGCAAATCCTTTGAATCAGTTCGGGAGTTCGTAGCGGGATCGCGAATCATTTGAGTCAGTTTGGGAGTTCGGAGCGGGATCGCGAATCATTTGAGTCAGTTCCCACTGTGCGGGCCCACTGCAGGTTTTCTGTGGGGCATGGCAGAGCAAACCCACACCTTAACCCACATGGGCACCACGCATTTTTTTTAGAATATATGTGTGTGTCAAATGTATATTTATTATGTATATATATAAATATACACACATGCATGTAATTAAGATTTTTTTTTAATGTTTTATATTACATGTATTTATATATAAATAAATGTTTGTATTTATATACATAATAAATGTAAAAATATTATGTAAACAAAAATATTTAGTTTGAATGCGATTAATAACGATTAATTGTTTGACAGCACTAATAGCCATTAATTGTATATATTTATTTTAAATTATAAAAAAATTTGTTTACATTATATATGTATGTGTAGTGTGTATTTTAAATATGTATATATATATAAATGCACACACATACAGTATATACTTATATATTTTTTACTGTAGGCCTATATATTTACATATGTGTATACGTTTTTATATTTACATTCTTATATTTTTTATATAAATATATTTAATATATAAACATAACATATATACATAATAAATGCTGTATTTTGTTAATGTCTGCACCAAGGAGGTCTCATCATATATTTTGTTTTATGTCCAAATAGGGTGTGCAGCTGCACCATATACTATACCCCTGCACTCTCTGCAGATTCCATTCTCAGGCAGGCCCATAGACTGTATAAAAACATGGACGTAGTGTCCATGACGTCACCCGTAGACTCCCGAAGAATGTTTTTGAAGCCTAAAGTGTGGAGATCGGTCCGTCGCCATCTTGGCAGCGCCTCACAACGCGACTTTCCCGGCAAATCGAAAATGGGCAAAAAGGCGGGAGCTGGTTGCTGAAGCCACGCTCACCTAGCACGACAGCGGTGACAGCAGTGCTAATACACCTGTCAATCAAATGGCCACGCCCTTAATTATGCATAACTTTAAGACTTAATATAATTTAAACGGATGAGTTCTAAAAAAATTCACCCCCCCTCACAGTTGTCATGAAGGGCAAAACTAGCTGTATAGACCAAAATCTATTTTTGCACCAGGCTGTAAACATGTTTTTTTTCTGTTGTATAGTTGGGCATTTTAACATGGGGAGTCTATGGGACTGACTCCCTTTTGCAGCCAGCCTACAAACATAAGCAACACCATAGCAACGCGCTACAAACATATGTAAGAGCATAGCAACGCGCTACAAACATATGTAAGAGCATAGCAACGCGCTACAAACATAAGCAACTTGGCACAAAAGTATGCAACAGCACCGCAACACGCTACAAACATATGCAACACCATAGCAACGTGCTACAAACATATGCAACACCATAGCAACGTGCTACAAACATATGCAACACCATAGCAACGCACTACAAACATACAAACACTTGAAAAACCATAGCAACACTTGGGACACCACAGCAACCATAAAGCAACACTCTGGCAACATGCTTTGCATGGGGAAGCATAAAAAACAATGCCTTTAATTATAGAATTATTATTTTATAGAACCATAATATTAATGTTAAGTTTCATAAAACACATAAAACACAATGTACAGGAATTATCTTTAAGTTACTTTAAAATATAGACTTTTAAATTAAGATTATTGTATAATAGTCTATTATACTATAAATTAAAACAAATAATTTTTCATATTATTAATATTAATATTAATGAATAGTGTTTTCATAATTGTTTGAGTGTTTTCAGAAGTTAATTTCACCACAAAAATCACATGAAAAATACATTATTATATTAAATGATTATTACATAATTAAAATAAATAATATAAAATAAAATTATCAAATCAAATCAAAATTTTAACTATGCCAAAATATAAATAATAAGAATAAAATTAATTTAATTTAGCCTTATTTCATTAAAATTCTATTCAAAAGTTTAAGTATAAAGGTACAAAATATCACAAAGACTTGGCAAACACCTATATAGCAACTGCCTAGCAATACCCTGACAACAGGCTTTGTATGGATAAGCACAAAAACCAATGCATTTATTAATGTAATCACTTACAGAATCGCTTATATTTTGGTTTAATATTTATGTTAAGTTCCAGACGGTTATATTGATACCTGAAATGACCTGTTTTACTGTACACTGACCTTAATACAGTGTGGGTGCAGTTATATTAGATTAGCAGATCTGCAGAATTCTGTAATACGATTGACCGATGCTTCTGTACAACTCACATCACGTCATACCTTTCGCAATCTATTTAAGATTATCAATTACCATCAGAGACCGTCTTAACCTCAACTCGGAGCTTCAGATTTCAGACGTCAAAAAAGTACTTCAGTTAAACAATGCATTTGTTTTCATTATTATAAGAAAGCACAGTAAATGACCAAAAAGAAACTGGAGTGAACATCATTTAAGTATTTTACAGAAAAATGAGTCAGTGTCATTTTCAGTCTTTCCGAGAAACTCAATTTGAGTTTGACCACCAGTTTGATCACCATTGGGTGTCTCCTACGAGACCGAGTGACGCAGGTCAGATGCTGTGAGTCTTCAGTAACGTGAATAATCAGGTGTATAAAAGCGGCAGTCAGGAGACAGAGAGACACAGACAGACGAGAACTGAGCCGAGGAAACTATTCTTCATCCATACAGGTGCCAGAGATCATCCGACCGTGAGTTCTCAGATTCTTCAGTCTTATTTGTGTGTGTAGAAACTCCATGGGATATCTGAACTTATAATAAATTCATTTCTCAATCATTATAGAATATATAATATTAGAAAAATACAAAGTTTCAAACTTTGTGCATTTCAAATTTATGTGCATTTATTAAAAGAAAAAGTTTTTGAGCTTTAAATTAACTAGCTAATTACATGGGATAGTTTAACTTTTATAAATGCTTTTATTTATTAAACATTTATTGTTAGAAAAATGTCACATTTCAAAATTTTTGCATGTAGTAAAATAAAATGTTTTTGAGCTTCTGTTAATTGGGAAACTAAATGGGATATTTTTTCTTTTATAAATGCATATGTTTATATATATATATATATATATATATATATATATATATATATATATATATATATAGAAATTTGTGTACATCTATTAAAATCAAAATGTTTTATGATCTTATGTTAAATGAGTAACTACATTTTATTTAATTTACATCTTACAAATGCATTTGTTAATCATTATATCATTTATATTGTTTAGAAAAATGCAAAGTTTTAAAAACTTTTATGGTTAGTTGAGTGCTTTACAAATTTCACATTTAGAATGTACGTGCATTTATTAAAACTTTTTTTGTGCTTCTGTTAATTGGGAAAGAACATGGGATATCTGAACAATGTATAAATGCATTTTTAATGATTATATAATATATATTGTAAAAAAGTACATAATTTTTTTTTAAACTTCTAAAACCATGCATAGGTATTTGGGAACTTAATTAACAAATTTCACCTTTCAAATTTATGTGCATTTATAAAAACTAAATGCTAATTAGGAAACTAGATATGTGCACGTTTATAAATGCATTTGTTAATCATTAATATAAACTGAAAAACAAAAGCTTAAAATAACGACTAATCACAGCGCCTTTATGTTTCATGTCATTTTAATCTAAAATCTCAATAAAAAAGCTCAGCAGAAAATTGCTATCAAAAGAAAAGACAAATCAATCTGCATATTCAGTGTAATGCAGATGTTTGTTCTGACCTGGTTTAAATGTCCGCAGAAAGACATGATTTCACTGAGCAGCTGTCAGACGCTCCTCCTGATGGCCGTCTGTGGCGTCTTCTGCTGCAGGACTCTTGCACTGCCTGCCATCTCTGAATATCCAGGCATCAGGTCAGACATAAAACACTTTATTAATGTACAGGTCTAATGTGAAGGACACATTTAGTATTTTGCATCTTAATTCTTTCCAGACCAGATGCTCTGGATGAAGACGGAGAGTACGACTGGACGAGAGATCCGTCACTACATGATCTGGAGGCGTATAAACTCCTGTATGAACTCGCAAAAACCGTCGAGAGGTTCGTCAAAGCAACACCATGACATTAGCAACGGCTTCCATTTACTCTCTTGTAAAAATATTATAGATCCATTTCCAGAGGAAAGACTACAGCTGTAAAAGTGATGATGAGGAAGATCTTTTGTGGAGACAAACAGCTTTAAGTTTACGAGAAAGCACTGAAGACAATCTTACAATAAAATAAAGAGTGTTTTTAATCTGTATTGCTTTTAGACCATCCAGACACGCTGACGGACTGTTCACGAGCGGATACAGTAAACTGCTCGGCCAGCTGTCTGCTAAAGAATATCTGGAGTCTTTACTTGCAAAGAGAGTCAGGTAAACATGGCCATACAGTAGATGGCTTAAGTACTGTACGGTTTTTATTTTACATAAAATAATCTAAAAGAATGTAAGCAATATGTCTAAATAAATTATGTTCTTGAAATAGACATTACAAAAATTGAAGTTCCTACTTCCAATGAGATTTTATTTAGGCGTTGCGCCAAAAATAGCCACCGGGTGACACCAAAGCTCTGAACATATAATCCTTTCTCCATATTATAAATTTATTTCACAATATTACCGTTATCACAAAATAACCTTGATACTCAAAATAACCTTGAGACCTTTCCAACAATATGATTTTGTCAAGTTTAGGAAAAGTTTTGATTAAGAAATCTTGTATTCAATTTCGTAATATGACGCTTGACACCGCCCACTAGTGGGAGGAGCCTACCAACAGGATTTAAAGTACCATTTTCTTGGTAATGCAATTTTACATTTCAAAACGGTTTCATATGATGAATTCTGAGAGTTTAAGCTATCGAATTATACCTATTTTATGAAGAGTACTAAAATATGTGATAGGGAAATCAAAGCCACGTCTAAATAAATTAAGTTTCAAAATTGAAGTTGTTATTACAAAAATTAAGGCTCCGGTGCAATTTTGTTTAGGAGCTATACCAACCCAAACTCCACTAAAAAAACTAAAACAAAAAAAAAAATATATATATATAAAAAATGTACACATTTTTATCTCAATGTCACTTTTATCATGAAATTTCCACCAAATATGTAACATTGAGAGTCAGGCCTTTCCAATGATACATGCTTTGTCAAAAAAACAAAAACAAAAAACAAAGGCTGTGATTAATATATATATATATATATATATATATATATATATATATATATATATATATATATATATATATATATACACACACACACACACACACACACACGTCTAAATAAATTATGCTCCAAATTTGAAGTTACTATTACACTCCTGTGAGATTTTGTTTAGGCGAAATACCAAAAATAGCCACCAGGTGAAACTCCACTGAATGCATTTTCCAGACAGATTTATATAATTATACATTAACATTAAATTTCTAATAAAATAACCACCAAATATGTAACCTTGAGACTCCGACTCTTCCAAAGATATGTAATTCGACAAGATTAGAAACATTCTTGATTAATATTGTAGTACATTTTGTAATATGACACTTGGCACCGCCCTCTAGGGGGAGGAGCCTACCAACAGGATTTAAAATACCATTTCCATGGAAGCACAATGCCTGTTTCAAAATGGTTTATATATGAAAGCTAACAGGTTAAATAAGTCTGGATGGCAAACTGAATGTGCTAAGCATCTCGAGGTAATGCGATATCTGTTGTGACGCGGATTTAATTAAGCTTTTAATAATGAGGCAGCAGGAGGTTGAGTGTACAGCGGGGGTCATTTTTCTGTCTGTCTGCTGTAGTGATGAGCTGGATGTGCAGCAGATGCCTGTGAAGCGTCACTCAGATGCTGTCTTCACAGACAACTACAGCCGCTACCGCAAACAGATGGCAGCCAAGAAATACCTCAACTCCGTTCTGTCAGGAAAAAAGAGGTACAGCTTGAAAAGAAGTCGCGCTTCACTATTACTGGTGCGATAAAACAGCACAATAGTCACATAGAATCACACTGAAGGATCCAGAATATCACAGAGACTGCAAGCAAACACCCGGAAAACCTTAGCAATCCGACGCTCATACGCTGACATGGACCGTGCGGACACAACACGCCTCTCTCTAAAGACGATCGTAAATTCTCTTTTGCATCTTTTTGCGCTTGAATGGTCGAACACACACACAGTTATGCCAAAAATGTCCATCGTGTGGAGTATTCACGTAAACACAGTTAGCTATCTATTAAAAAAAAAAAACATGCATAAACAGTAGAGGGTGAAAAATGGTTGTCTGTCAGTATATTAGATCTGTGCAGTCAGTCTTAAAGTGACAGCAGCCTAATTTATCTGCCTCAGCCTGTGTCATTAACGTAAATCAAACAACAAAATACAAAGACAAAATCTTGACTGAATCACTTTTGGATCATTAATTAGATTATATCTGATTCATACAATGTTTTAGTTATAAAAATAAAACAAAAAACATTCTTATACTGTGGTATAACATTTTGGTCATATCACCCACGACTAATTTAGAAAACATAAAAAATGCAATTGCAATGTGAATGCTTATAATCTTTCTTTATAGAAAATATTATCTATTTTGATCTGGTTTAGGTGATGCACTCCTGTTCAAACGCTGTTTGTGCTCTTCGACAGGTAAGTGCGTATATGTCTTTTTTAAGTGTATGTCTTTTTAAATGAAGAATTATGGCTTAATAATCAATTTGATGTCTCTGATTCATCTCTTCAATGTCAAATCTGATGTAATGCAGCTGTTTTCCTTGTATTGTGTAGGTGACGTGGACGCAGAGCTTCAAGATTTCGCCATCATTATATATTCAAGCTTACACAATCTATTACAGCTGAAATTGAGTTAACAGCAGTGAACACAACACAAACTGATCGAGCGTGTCAGTGAATGAATCAGTGTGAATGACACGTCTGTTTGCTGTTGGCTGACTAATATTGTTATGTCTAGAGGAATCTATTTTGACTGCAGTCGTTCTTGGTAATTGAAGTTAAACTAATTAAAATGATCATGTTTGTAAAAACAGTTTTGTGCACTGCTGTCATTCCTTCTGGTTTACTTCATTCTGTGGTCAGTTTCACAATATCATCAAATCTCTGGTGGATGTGATTCTTTAAATCCATTTATAATATGAAAGCTTGATTCTGTCACTGGATTAATAATAATAATAATAATAATAATAATTACTTTTAAACTAATTATTCTGACTTTTTTGGTGCAATTCTGAGTCAACGCATTGTGAGATTCACAGTAAACTCAGAAAAAGTCAGAATTGCAAGATGAAAAACAGGGTTAGTATTTTTATTATTGACAAAAAAATCTAAACTGATGCTAAAATTGATACTACAGACATTTTTGTAACTTTTAATATACTTTAAACCCGCAATTCTGACAAAAAAAAAAAAAAAAAAAAAAAAAAGAGAAATAATCACGGTTGTAATTTTATTTTATTTTTTCCCAAGTTTCCATACATTTTCCTAGGTTCAATTATGAACAGATTCCACCCTAAGCATGCTTTATTTATTTATTTATTTATTATTACACATAACCAAACATTTCATGAAACAAATGTATCAAATAAGCCAGGCTTATTTCAGTAAACCTGACTTATTTTGAACTGATTCAACTGACAATATATTCTGAAATATATGTTTTGAAATAACCCTGGCTTATTTGGTAAACTTGTATTATGAAACATGCCCCAGGAGTGTGTGTACAGATAAATAAATAAATAAAAAGTGCAGAAAAGCATAGTTCATATTGCTATCAAGCTTTTATGTTTACATTTAGTTTCAATTACTTTTTAATATCAGTCTTAAATTGTACAAACATAGGTATTACTGTATTATTATTAATATTACTATTCAACCATGACTGCAGTATCACCATCTATCCAACAGAAAGCAGCATATCACCAAATATCTGGAAGAGCATCACGCCACATTATTCATTATACAGTATATGGGCACATTTGGCAATATCCTGTTTGCACAAAACTGGGAATAAAAACTATTTTTCAAGACAAAGAAACAGAAGAAAGGATGAGTGGTACAAAATGCCACACTTCCTGTTGTGTGACACATCTTTGCAGAGTAATCAGGAATCATTTTCACCGACTGACTACCCAAAACACACTTAGCAGCTTCCAGAGAAAAATACTGTCAGTAGAGGTTTAGAAGCAGTGTCTGATGCTTTATCTGGGTTTGGGTCAGTCCTACAGACATGCATCTGAAGGTGAGTCTGTGAACCTAACGGTGAGTGGACAGAAAGCAGGACATCCCCTCGGCTCACGCTGACCTTTGACCCTGCAGTGATTAGGCCCTGCTGCTGCTGATAGTGGTCAGCTCTCACTCATTCAGATAAGAGCCCTGACGCTCTTTGAACTTCTGCTGTGGAGAACAGAGTTCAAACACACACACACAGCTGGCAGCAGGTAGGGCTGCTTTGACTTTATACGCTCTCTATTAATGTGCATTTTGTGTTTGAGTGTGTTGACAGACGGTCAGGGAACAGATTTTATTGTTAGGTTGATGACTGACACATTACCAATCAATACTAGTGAAATAAGTCATCTTTGTCTCCTTAAACTGGTTTTCTTTTTCTCTTGACATAAAACGTGTCATCCACCGATGTCAAATAAAACATATAAATACTATTATAATATTATGAAATATATTTTCTACTCTAATTATATTTTCATAATATTATGAAATATATTTTTATTCTTTAAAAATTATATATATATATATATATATATATATATATATATATATATATATATATATATATATATATATATATATATATATATAAACATATGATCATTTATAATACTGATCAAATATCAAATGGCAGATAAATTAACTACTTTTACAATGTTAAGTAAAAAGGATTTTTTTAAATAAGTAAATTAATTTAAGATTCATTAATTATTTTAAATGGCATTTTTTTACTTTCTGAAGAAAACATAATATGCATAATGAAAATCGTAATATTAATTATTATTATTATCATTAATTGCTTTGCTATCTAAATAATGATATTTATTATCATCTTTATTACATGTGATTAATTTTGAAGATAACATAATTTATTCTTATTATCATGAATCGCATCGCTAAATAAATAATCACATTTATTTTCACCTTTGCTGAATTGTGATTGTTAAGCTTAAAATACTACACATCTTCCATGTTATTGAGCCAAAAAATATTAAGTAAAAATAATACTCTTATGGGTTTATAATTACTATTAATGATCATTTCATCATAATATTCCACGACAGCACAGACAGAATGAAAGTGTAATTGTAACAGCAATCAATACTGTTAATTTGGCATAAATGATTAATCAATATGAGTGATAATCAAACCCCTTATGGGCATTTAACGAATCTCCCAACTATCTGTCTGACAAACAGCATTGCATCACAGACAGAAGGGGATTGATTTATTAGCTTTGCTTTTCAGGTGAAACTGTTGCTGTTCACTGTCTCTGAACAGATCGAGGCTGGTTTGTGTTATCTCTCAGACAGCTAATATTTGGTTTCTTTGAGATAGCAGGCAAAGATTTGACATCATCGTGACAGAAACAGGCATATACCTTCAAAACATTGCTGGAGTTATTGAATGAAGTTTCTCAGTTCAGCTCAGTAAAGGTGAGAGGAGAGCGTTTCTGATCGAATGTCTTTTGTAAATGGAGGGTGAAGTAGATACTGTGTGTGGCTCATGTTTCACTAACATACTTCTGTACTCTTGTGTCAATGTAGAACTTCAGTCGTGTAAAATCCTGCAACAAGAGTCAGTACAATAACAGAAATCAAGAGAATGATTTTTTCCTAAAGCTGCTTTGAAAGAATGTCTTGAGACGAACATTAGAAACAAAAAATAATAAATAAATAATAATAATAATAATAATAATTGCATAAATAACAATTGAGATTAATTTTTTTTTTCATTGTGTTGTTATTTTCTTTATATTTTTGTATATATAAAACATATTTAATTAAATGAAATCAAATACATTCTAAATTAAATAATATAAAACATGGGTGCTTTACTGTCATGAAAATAACACATTAAACAAATTATATATCATAAATAAAACTGATTCAGGCTGAAACCAAAAGACAAATGTTAAATGTATATATATATATATATATATATATATATATATATATATATATATATATATATATATATATATATATATATATATATATATTTGAATGATTGTGTGTTCAGAGGTTATAAATAGTAAAGGGCACTCAGGACAGTCGATTACATGCATATCTTCATGGCTTTAAAAGTTTATGACTGGCGTTTTCTAAGACAAAGATTACTGTTATTCATTTGATCAAACCTCTCTCTCTCTCTCTCTCTCTCTCTATACTGTATATATATAATCATTAGGATATTAAGTAAAGATCATGTTCCATCAAGATATTTTGTACATTTCCTACCATAAATATAATGTAATGTTTGATTAGTAATATGCATTGCTAAGAACTTAATTTGAACAACTTTAAAGATGATTTTCTCAATATTTAGATTTTTTCGCACCCTCAGATTCCAGATTTTCAAATAGTTGCATCTCAGACAAATATTGTCCTCCGAACAAACCACACATCAATGGAGAGATCATTTATTATTCAGCTTTCAGATGATGCAGAAATTTCAATTTCGACAAATCGACCCTTATGACTGTTTTTGTGGTCAAGGATCTCTCTCACACACACACACACACACACACACACACACACACACACACACACACACACACACACACACACACACACACACACACACACACACAACAGGGTCTCAAATCACTTTACTGAGCTTAAATCACCATCACCATCATCATCATCATCATCATTTTATTAGTTAATCGGTGTACATTAATGGTTTGAGTGATGTGTGTGTGTGTGTGTGACATCACTTAACTAATTAATATAGAATTACAAATATATAAAGAAACATAATTCACATAGTTTGATTTTTTGTGTATAAATAAATAAAACTGGCAACTACTTGTTTGGCAGGGAACGAAAACATTTGCTGACTCCTGAAAATGAATAAATAATCCATTCTATCATCAAATTACATGCCATAAACATGCCATATTTTCAGATTATGAATGGGACCAACTACAATATTATTAATTTAACTGAGAGTATTGTGCAATATCCCAAATTTACTGGAATGCTCTCCACATACACAGCAATGCTAAGCGATCTAAAGTAGTCGTACAGTATCTGTTTTGATGCCTGTTTTAGATATTTTTATTATTTAAAAAATATATATATTTCTGTACAATACATTACTAGCACTAGAGGGCAGCATGACTCCAACATGAGTTCAGATTCACACACAGTTTCATCACAGCTTCAGTTTCAGCTGTTCACCTGTCAATCATGCAAACACTGTTTTAAAGGCAGCCTTCTACTGTTGTTTAATTCGTTTTACGAAAGTTAATTTCAATCAAAGATCACCTGAGGATTAAACAATCACATCTGGACCCAACATCCCAGCAAACACATTGATATTGTGGCAATGTCTGTGCATTTCAACAGTTACTCAAACTGCTAGAGTAGCTCTATTTAACAATTAACAAGCGAAGATGCGGAAATAATTACGCAAATGTCTCACCTCTGATTAAAAATGTAGTAGAATCCATCTCTACCATCACTCAAAATCACCAATGATTTTTTAATTCATTAATTTGATTGACCAAAAAAAAAAAAAAAAAAACTGCGGTATTTATGACGTCATTCCTGTTGAAGACAGGTTGACTCATGGGATTTGTAGTCTCTGACAACTGCGTCTTATATGTTCTTGTAGTTGTCATTATATTATAAATGTTCGTAATTATTATTATTATTTTCAATCATTATTAATTAAAGCTAAATATATCCGTAAAAAAAAAAAAAAAAAGTATTAGGGGATCTTTATAACATCATACACCTCTCCATCCAGGATTTGAGTATAGTTACATTCAATTAATATTATGGTATGTAGTAACAGCTATGATTACATTATAATACACCTTGAAACTATGACAACAACAACAACAACAACAATAATAATAGCTAAAACATCAGAGTAAAAAAAACATAAATATTGTTATTACTATTAAAAACATATATTATTCACAAATAAAAATCTGATTATTTTAAAATAATAATAACATGCTATTATTTATAAAATTGTATAACAATCCATTCATTAAAAAATGACAATACGTTACTATTCATTTGTCATATTCAATAAAATATTATGGAATGGAAAATATATTGAAAACATAATAATAATAACAATAATGAGAAGTGTTAATATTAATAAGTGACCCAAATATAAGTTGTAAATGACTAATTATAAGTACATAATATGTGTGTGTACTTTGTATATTTATTATGTATATATAAATAAACACACATGGCTATATATTTAAGAAAAAATATAGTATGTTTACATATGAAATATATTTATATATAATATATATAATTTTGAAAATATATACTGTTATCAAAATATATACTGTACTGTATGTTAGAGTCTTTATATATATATAATAAATATACACAGTACACACACATATATTATATAAACAAAAACCTTTTTTTGGATTTTATTAAATCATATGACATAGGCTATATATATATATATATATACACACACACACACACACACACACACACACACGTACATACAAGTAATATACAAATAAAAATATACGAAATATTTTTTTAAAGCACTGCTATAATATTGCTATATTTCATGAACATTATGTAAATGTGTTATGTTAATATGTAGACATTATATCTCTCTGACTGCATAAAAGCAGTGTTTTCTGCAGAGTGTGTCTGACTCTGTGCTGCCTTTCTGTGATTTACTTGTTTTCCATGGATGAATTTGCCAAGTTGTATTTCTGTTTGTCAGCTCTTATCTGCAGAAGTTTCTGTGGGGAAATCACTGGATGGTTTCCATCATACATAACTTACCCATAACTTATACGATATGTGCTGCTGGCCAAAAAGTGCTGTCGTTTCACCGGGTTAACATCAGCGGAGCAGGCCGTATATCAGGTCTCAGAGAGGAGTGTGTGCTGGGAAGATGATGGTGTTTGCTGGTACTGCAGAAGATCAGCGTGGAGAGAGTCGATGTGTGTGTGTGTGTGTGTGTGTGTGAGTGTGTGTGTGCTGAGAAACTAACATGTTTCATGCAGAGACCTCAGCTGAACTCGTGGCCTCTGGAGAAAAGGCTCACTTCCCACTTCTGCAGAGTCTCGTGATCAGTTTGTGGGCTTCAGCATTTTTAAAGGGGGGGTGAAATGCTATTTCATGCATACTGAGTTTTTTACACTGTTAAAGAGTTGGATTCCCATGCTAAACATGGACAAAGTTTCAAAAATTAAGTTGTACGTTTGAAGGAGTATTTCTTTTCCAAAAATACTCCTTCCGGTTTGTCACAAGTTTGGGAAAGTTTTTTTCGAGTATGGCTCTGTGTGACGTTAGATGGAGCAGAATTTATGAACTTATATGTGTCCTAAGTGCACTTCTGCCGGAAGAGTGCGCTCCCGTATAGCAGAGCACTGAGAGCACAACAGACTTCACTGATCAGAGCGAGAGCGTCGCAAAATGTCACAGAAGAAGTGTGTTTTTGGTTGCCAGGGCAAGACAACACTGCACAGATTACCAAAAGAGAAACAGCATTAAGGGACCAGTGGATGGAGTTTATTTTTACAGAGCATCAACGGAGTTGTGCAAGTGTTTGTGTTTGTTCCCTGCATTTCGAAGATGCTTGTTTTACAAACAAGGCCCAGTTTGACGACGGATTTGCACATCGTTTATTTCTTAAGGATAATGCAGTCCCAACGAAAAAGGATCACGATCTTATGTTGGAACCGCAGGCGGTGAGTGAAACTGCTTCAAATATCTCTGTGTTGTTAACTTAGCTATCGGCGCGTAAGCACATCAAGTAAACAACATGCGATGTTGTCATCAAACTGCACTTTCCACATGTACAGCTTAAAAAATCAAATAAAATAAAAGACGACATAAAGTGGAACTTAGTCATTTTCCAAACCCGCTAAGCAGATATATACAGTTTCAGTACATACCACATAGAGACGTTGTTGTTGCTGCTGCTCTCGTTCAGTTTCAGCCTCTGGATCTGATTCTGGATCATAAATAAACGGCTGAATCTGACTGTTAGCCATGGTTTGTTTTGGATGATGGTTTTTCCCTCACGGTAATGTCACAGCTTCCAAACGCTCTCAACGCAAAAGCCTACTGGTGCTTGTGATTCTTTAGCTCCGCCCACACGTCACGCCTCCAGCCGGTCGTGTTTTCAAAAAAAAAAAGTGAAGTGACATTCAGCCAAGTATGGTGACCCATACTCAGAATTTGTGCTCTGCATTTAACCCATCCGAAATGCACACACACAGAGCAGTGAACACACACACACACACACACAGAGCAGTGAACACACACACACACACACACAGAGCAGTGAACACACACACACACACACACACTGTGAGCACACACCCGGAGCAGTGGGCAGCCATTTATGCTGCGGCGCCCGGGGAGCAGTTGGGGGTTCGATGCCTTGCTCAAGGGCACCTAAGTCGTGTTATTGAAGGTGGAGAGAGAACTGTACATGCACTCCCCCCACCCACAATTCCGTCCGGCCCGAGACTAGAACCCACAGCCTTTCGATTGGGAGCCCAACCCTCTAACCATTAGGCCACGACTTCCCCTTTTTCTGTACCGATTTACAGACTATCTTTCTCTTATGAATATAATTAAACTAAAGACTTTTTGGAGTTATGAAGGACGCAGTACTACTCTATAGGTACTCAAGATTAACAGGAGATTGAGTGAAAACGAACATTTCACCCCCCCTTTAATAAATTTATATCATATCACAAATAATGAAATTATTAATCAATCAATCAATATATAAATAATATTAATATAAATATGAAGAAAAAATCTTAATTTAATTATATGTATATATATCATCATTGTTTCCACTGTAATTTCAGTGGTTTGTGTTGTTCTTCAGACGTTGTGTTTTCTGGCTGTTGATGGTGCGGAGACTCAGATAAGCAGCATTATCAGTGTAAAAAACCCCCTAGCCCCTCATTGCATATGCATGAAGGGGCGTGGTCACATAAGCTCAGGGCGGGGCCTCTCACATAGGGCTCTATCGGGTCTCCTGCAGCTGTTTAAAGCAGAACTGCATTAGTGTTCAACAAGTGTTGTTTTTGAAAGTCAGTAAGTTTTTCACTTCACTTTTTTATTTGAATTATTTGCTGTGATTGTGAAACTTTTATGTCTCATTTGGTTACTATGGATTTAAACTTATGAAATGCTATGAAAGTTTATAATATTGCATGATATATGTTATGTATACATTTTATATTTTTTATTTTATTTTATGTAACTATAAGTCTTGTATTTAAAGTACAATGAGGTTCTCTATTTCAAATGTTTCCGTTTACTGCTAGTATATATATATTTGTTTACATGTTTGGTTTAAATTTAATAATCATAAACTTCACTTAGAAATAACTTTGTTTAATTCATGCATGGTATTTATTAATTTTTCTATAGATTTTAAAATTTTGGTAATTATAAAAAATATGCATGCTTTTAATTCTAGACTATATAATACAAAACTTTTTCATGATACATTTTAATATTATGTATTTATTTTCATGTGTAGTTTAGATTTAAACTTCTAAATAACTCTTTGTATTCTTGCATTATATATGGCATTACTTTTTGTAATTATATTATGATTCCTGTATCTACATTAAATTAGATTTTGGATATTCTTGACTTTTTCTATTGTACTCTTTAAAATAAAAATGCTTAAAATATTTTTCACTGCGATGCCAGAGAAGAACCATTTTTGGTTCCACACGGAGCCATTCAGTCAAAACAGATCACGTTCTTACTTTTCTAGAATCTGAAGAACCTTCTTTCGCCACAAAGAACATTTTGTGAAACAGAAAGGTTCTTCAGATGTTAAAGGGTTTTAACTAAACGCTTCTTCTATGACATTTACTTTTAAGAGTGTATTTATTTGGTTTGCTATTCTTTTTCCCGTCATGTGTCTGAACAAGTCCGTGTTGCTTCCAGGATCTTGAGCTTTACAATCGCGGCTGATTGCAGTGAATCTCACAGATATGGAGCCTCAGGTGCCCAAAGACAAGTGAGTCGAAAGCTTGAATATCTCTCTGTTCGATCAGCCGCTCAGACTCAGATAACAAGAGCACAGAATGTTTCTTCCGCTGAATCTCCATCTAGAGTCACGTCAGATGCGAAGAGGCATATCTGAGCCAAAGCACATGGCTCTAAATACTAAAAACAAATGCTGATATCATAAATACCTTGGGATTCTTTTAGAAAGCTGTGTTTGTTCTGGTGCATCTAAGAAACCCAGAAACCTGCTTCAGAAGCAGTCAAACATTGCTCTTCTCCTGACAGATATAACGGCGTGTGGTTGATTTTCTTCATGCTGGGTTTGGGGACGCTTCTGCCGTGGAATTTCTTCATGACAGCCACTATGGTAAGCACTTTAGGACTTGCGTCACATATTTCGTGCAAAGTCATAGAAACGCAGTCCAGAAATGCTGACAAATGCTTGCAAAACCCTCAAAAGCAAAAACTACATCCTCATGAAGCAGAAGGTCTGTACCTCTCAAGTCTTTTTTCATCTGCTGATCTCACAGTATTTCACCAGTCGTCTCGCAGATCCTCTCAGTGAAGCGAATGTCTCTGTGAACGCGACTGAAGAAGAGTCGCGGAGCGTCTTACAGGCCAAGTTTAATAATGTGATGACGCTGTGTGCGATGGTTCCTCTGCTGGTCTTCACCTGCCTCAACTCAGTGCTTCACCAGAGGTCCGTTTCTCCAAAGAAACTAAATAAGAAATGAGTGTTTAGTCATTTGCATTGTCCTTTTGCAGACGCTTTAGTATGCATAACAAGTCAAGCCTTTTTTAGGACAGTTTTTACTTGAATACATGTATTTATTTGAATTAATTAATTTTTATAAATGTTTACTAAATGCAAATATTTTTGTTTTGAATAAATATTTATTTATAATATATATTTTATATATTATTATATTTTTAATATATACTTTTAGATACCAAAAAATAAACATAGTAAATCAATAAATATATTTGCATGAATATTTTATTCATTTAAATAGATTAAACATTTTATTTAATTACACGTTTTAATTTTATTGATATAAATAGTACATTTGTTGATTAAATATAATTTACTTATTAATTGGAATTCATTTTCTATTTTTTTTTTAAATGGATAATAAAAACTGTTTTTTTTTTTAAAAATAAGTATTTATATTTTTGTGCATATGGTTTTTACATATTTGTAAATAAGACATTTTGTTTCTTCTTCTTCTTCTTATTATTAAATGACTACTGTTTTTAATACATTTATTCAGTCATTTATTTTTGCACATTGATATTATTTTAATGGCAGTTAAACACAATTTACCTACAAATTTTATAAATAAAATAAAATAAAAATAAAATAATAAAATTAAAAATAATAAAATAAAATGAAATAAAATAAAAAATAATAAAATAAAATAAAATAAAAAATAATAAAATAAAATAAAATAAAATAAAATAAAATAAAATAAAATAAAATAAAATAAAATATTGTTTCGTATTCTTCCATTTAAGGAAGATTTATATACTTTTCTTTTGGAATTAGGAGTAGATTATGAGGTAACCCTGTTTTTGCTGATTATGAGACTGTGATTGAATCTGCAGAATTCCTCAGAAGATCCGGATCGCAGGAAGTCTGACGGCCATTCTGCTGGTGTTCCTGCTCACTGCCATCCTGGTGAAAGTAGATTTGGATCCGCTGGCGTTCTTCATCATCACCATGATTAAAATCATCTGCATTAACTGTGAGACGCTACAACACATGCATAACAACTCACAGAAGCAGAATGTGTTGTGAATGTGATTTGAAGTGATGTATTTGTGCTGATCCCAGCGTTCGGAGCGGTTCTTCAGGGAAGTCTGTTTGGGATGGCCGGGCTCCTGCCAGCGTCCTACACAACACCCATCATGAGCGGACAGGGGCTTGCAGGAACCTTCGCTGCTTTCGCCATGATCTGTGCCATCGCCAGTGAGTCTGCAACTACAACACAATCACAGCACCACAAATCACTCAACGAGTCACACACTAATCTATGGTGCTTTCCATGCAAAAAAAAAAAAAAAAATAACTCAAATCACACTTTTTAAATAGAAGAATAAATTCAAGCACCGAAAATACAAGCTTCACTTTTTCTAGGGTAATTGTTTATATATTAATATATATATTATTATTTATGTTTATGTTCATGTATATATATATATATATATATATATATATATATATATATATATATAAACTTCTGTGTAAATGTGTTTTCAGCAATAAAAAATATTTATTTACAGTTAAAATATAATTTAAATATATATTTATATTTTAACCTCTATTTACTCTACATCATTGAGTGTTAAAAAAGTGAAAGAATATTGTTTAACTTACAACTAATTAATATATAATTTTATTTATTAGTATTATATAAATCATATTTTTTAAACGAAGGGAATTCATTTTTTTTATAAATATTTTTATGCTTTAACATTTAAATATTTACACCTAGAGTGTAACAAAAATTTAAAGAAGATGTAGTTTATATATATATTGTGCTATTATATTGCTAAAAGCACAATTACAATAAGACAACACACCACCTTATTGTAATTTAGATTGTAATTAAATTGATCAGAAACCAAATCCAAGGGAAAGTGATGTTCATATGAAGCTCATATTTTCATATTTTCTCTCTCAGGTGGTTCTGCTATGCATGACAGTGCTTTTGGATACTTCATCACAGCGTGTTTCGTTATCTCTCTTGCAATCGCATCGTATGCTGTTCTTCCTAGACTGGTAAGATCTGAGCGGCTACAAAAACTGAAGACATCGATTTAAAGCTTTAAACATCAACAGTCTTGATTCCTTTATTTTTCTCCAGGCGTTTTTTCAGTACTATCAGGAGAGTCAGCAGAGCAAAGCAGATGAGGACGAGGAGAACAAGATGGACCTGCTGAAGAAAGGTGACCTCTAAATTAACTCCAGACTGAATATCAGTCAAAACCCTGTTTTAAAGTTAAGCTGTCTGTAGATGAGCGGCTGAAGAGCGCTGGAGACGACGGCAAACAAACACCGTCCATGCTGGCCATCTTTAAGAAGGTAAACGCTCAATAAATCAACAGCTGCACAGCGAACACATTGAAACCGGTGCACAAGCATCCACAGGATTGTGTTAGTGAGTTCAGCGCAGGTGGATTTCTCTCTTCAGATCTGGGTTATGGCCTTCTCTGTGTGCTTTGCCTTCGCCATCACCATCGGCACGTTTCCTGCGGTCACTGTGGACGTCAAATCTACTGTTGCTGATGGAGGACAGTGGGGTGAGAGTTCAACGAGTCTGAATCTTTAACATTCACAGTCTGATGATGAGGCTTTGTAAGGGAATAAAATAAAAAGAGGGGATTGTAACTTTTTATACTGCATCTCGTAATTTCTATAAATGAAAGTCAATTAAAAAAAGTTATTTTACTGTAATTGCAACATTTTATCCCACAATTCTGAATCTTTTTGTTTTTCAATACCGTTCAAGTTAACACCTCGCAATTCTTTCTTTGAGATTCTGAGTTTATTTCTCAGTTTTTTCTCACCCACACAATTCTGACTTTTTACACTTTATTGTTTATATCTCACAATTCTGACAAATTCTGAGCAAAAAAATAAATAAATAAATAAAATAAAACATAAAAAAATCAAAATTGTGAGATTTTGTATTTGTAATTTTTTTCAACTACTTTTTAAAAATTGAATGTTTTTCTATATCTTACATTCTGGGAATGATAAACTCAGAATCGCGAGTTATAATCTCAAATTAAAAATATGCAATCAAGATTTTTTATATATATTATATATTATATATATTATATATTTTATATATATATAATACATCTTTATATATATTTCTATATATATATTTTTTATATTTATTTTTGCAGGATTGTGAGTTTATATTTTGCATTTCTGAGAGAAAAAAGTCAGAATTGTGAGAAACTCAAAAAAAAAAGGAGAAAACCAATGCTGAATACAAATAACCACGGTGTGTTTTCAAGCATGAAAACAATACAATCCAAAAGATATTTAGTCCATAATTAATCTGCTGCTGTTTATGCATGTACAAACTGTGAAGTTCATTATAATATTAAAGCATTTCACTGTCTGAATATAAAGACGTTTAGTTTGCGTCTTGTAATAAAGCTCCTGTATAATGACTGGATTCTCTCTGTAGAGATGTACTTCATCCCAGTGTCTTGTTTCCTGTTGTTTAACGTGTTTGATTGGCTGGGTCGCAGCCTTACAGCAGTCTGGACGTGGGTAAGAAGCAATCAACAACACTTCTATTGTCTTCAAACTGCAAAAAAATGTAACACATATGGCACACATATGTAACACACCAATACCTACAAAAAAGACTCTTGGAGCCAAATTCTAAACCCAACAGGAAGTCGGTTATTTTTAATATTATGAGCATATTTTGTGTAATTTTGGTCATTTCCATGTGTTGTATTTTAACGAACTCCTCCTAGAGAGTTCTTCAAATCAACACCAAATTTGGTATGCCTAATCTAAAGGCCTTTGCGATGTTAAATTGCGAAGATCTTGAGTTTTCGTTGAAGGGCGTGACCGTGGCGGCCTGGCGAATTTCGATGATTTGCCATGAAAAATGAAAAACATTTTGATTGCAAAGTGTTCAAGCACAAGCTATCATTGCGAAGTGTTTATGCATCTTACAGTATTTTTAGTATAAAGGACACTTGGTCTCATATTTTCGTAGGGTTCAAAGACTTGTTGAGGTCAGAGCAGCTGTTTAACCCTAACACAAATGCATTCAGAAGAACAGTTGATGGTATTTCTGCATGCGTTTAGTTGTTATGCTCTGTCTCTTGTGTCTCAGCCCGGGAAAGACAGTAAGCTGCTGCCGGGTCTGTTAGCGGCCCGTGTGATTTTCGTCCCTCTCTTCATGCTCTGTAATGTCCAGCCTCGACACAATCTGCCCGTCTACTTCTCACACGACGGCTGGTTCATCGGCTTCATGATCCTCTTTGCCTTTTCTAATGGATATCTGGCCAGTCTGTGCATGTGCTTCGGACCCAAGTGAGTAAAGTACTGACAGAATATTATCCAGATTATTCGGACACATCAGGGTTATTATCATGAACTAAATATAAAACCTTGGGAGAAAAAAAAAAAAAAAAAAAAAAAAAAAAAAAAAGATTATATATATATATATATATATATATATATATATATATATATATATATATATATATATTTCACATTTTTTATTTCAACTAGTTGCCAAAAGAAGCATATCTTAATTTTTGTTTACCTAAAGCTCAAGTACTAAAACTAAAAGTGTAATAAAAATGTATATACAAATATTTAAAATGACAAAAAAAAATTATTGTAAAAATAAAATCTAAATAAAAATATTTACAAAAACTATAATAGCACATCACTGATAATAAAATAATTTAGCAATAAATTAATTTGCAGAAATAAAACTCGGAGTGTGACTAAATTAATATTTTTTTTATTTTTATTTTAGATTTAGTAAATTAATATATATATATTTTTTGAAATTTTAGATTTAGAATTCATTCGATTGAACTTTAGAATTTTTAAAAATTTGAATAGAGTTGAACGTTCTTAAGGATTCCACTCTTTGTAACCAATTAATTTGCCTGAGATTTCTCATCATTTGTGATTTAATAAGTTTTAAGGCGTAAAATTGTGGGGTCTTTTGCTTTAATATTTTCTTTAAGACTATATAAAGAGACATCCAAAATGCACATTTAAATATTTATGATATTGTACTTAATATATTTATGTCTGTACATTAAATTATAGCACACATCTTAAAAGTCTGTAAAGTTTTCGCCTCCTCTTCATCAGCACTTACATACACCAGAAATTCGTTTAATTCCTCTCTATATTCTGAGGGGTTTTAACGAAGGGTTTGTTCATGCATCATTCACCTGATATTATGATTGCACTTTTTCTATTTGCATCTGCAGATTTCAGCTACAAAACATATCTTTAAAAGTTTCCTCCATCACTTCAGCAGCACTTACATACATCAAAACTTCACAGTTGTATTCCTTTCTAGATTCTGAAGGTTTTTACTTTTTACATTTTGAACCTGGCTTAATTAATAAAAAAAAGATCAGATTCCTTTTCTGGAAATGCATGCAGAAATGCTGATTTAATTAGCTAATGCATCATTTGCAACTCGCAAAATAAACACTTGTCTTCATGTTCTGTGATTAATCACCTGGAGAAGTATTGTACGGTGATAGTATACCAGTTCAAATTAAAATCAGTCATGTTTTGCCTTAAGAAGATTTCTCCGTGTGTGTTGTTTTTGTGGACGGACAGGAAGGTGGAGGCGAGCGAGGCGGAGACGGCCGGAGCCATCATGGCCTTCTTCCTGTCTCTGGGTCTGGCTCTGGGAGCGTCTCTGTCGTTTGTGTTTCGAGCGCTCGTCTGAAGTCTCGTGGACAGAGATGAGACTGAACGAGCCGCAGACAGAACACACTCAAAACATCATCATCATCATCATCATCATCAGGACCTGAGCTTGAGCCCAAACCACACAGACTCACTCGTGCTGGAGGCTCGAAATATTATATTGCTCAAAAGTTTGGTCTTAGCAAGATTTGTTTTGTTTTTAAAGAATGTAATGCTTTTATTCTCCAAGGATGCATTAAATTGACCAAAAGTGACAGTGAACTCACTTATAATGATACAAAAGATTTCTATTTTAAATAAATGCTGTTCATTCATTGAAGAAGAATGAAACATAATGCATCACGTTTCAACAACATTGATAATAATCAGAAATGTTTCTTGAGCAGCAAATCAGCGTATTATACTGATTTCTGAAGATCATGTGACGGATGAGTAATGATGCTGGAAATACAGTGCTGTATCGCAAAAAAATAAATTCGATTTTACTATATATTCACATAAAAACAGCTATTTTAAATTATATTATTTAACCGTTTCTACATTATTTTGATCAAATAAATGCAGCTTTCTTTACATTAAACATAAAAAAAGTCTTGCTGACCCAAAACGTTTGAATGGTAGTCGTTAACGCATTATTATCGTTTAAGGAATACTTGTCTTAACATATTTTGATTTATTAGTTCACACAAAATCATCATTTACTCACTATGACAGTTTCTGGATTTGAACCGTTTCTTCAGATTAAATGTATAATATTTTTTATAACAGCTTCCTTTAAAGGTATATTTTCAGGAGCGCATGTTATTAGAAGTATATAGAAGTTTATATAAAGTAAATATTGTATTATAGTCTTTTTTGTAATAACCTGATGGACAATCATAGCGCTTTGTATGAAGGTGACGTGCATTATGATGTTATATTGAACTTCTATAAACACATCAACGTGACGTTTTTAAGCTTGAAGGGCAATGAACAATCCCACTCTACCTCACACCATACTCAACAACCTTCAACACTACATTACAAGACACCAAAGTGCCAAATATGATATGCTTTGTTATTAATAAAACCTGTTTATTTCTGCATTTGATCTCCATGTGTGTGTTTGTTGTGGTTGTTACAAACCCTCTAAAAGGTGCTGTAGGGAACTTTTGTAAAAAAATATTTTTTACATATTTATTAAACCTGTCATTATGTCCTGACAGTAGAATATGAGACAGATAATCTGTGTAAAAATCAAGCTCCTCTGGCTCCTCCCAGTGGTCGATCGCTCCCGGTAAGAAACAACCAATCAGAGCTGCGGTCCGTAACTTTGTTTGTGTTCAAAATGTAGAAAAATTTATATAATAAGCGAGTACACCATGAATCCATTTTCCAAACCGTGTTTTTAGCTTGTCCTGAATCACTAGGGTGCACCTATAATAAGTGTTTATATTCGGACTATTTTAGATTGCTTCGGGGGAACCGCGGCGGAGTAACCCAGTACCTTTGTGATTCTTCATAGACATAAACAGAGAGAAGTAGTTCCGGCTACGATGTTCTTCCGCAAGACGCAAGCAGTTCTGTTTATTAACCGCTAGAGCGTCAAAAGTTCCCTGCCTCAGCTTTAAATGAAGAAAACACATAATGATAAACAAGTGACTGTTTTCTTAGCTCGAGGTGTTCGTTGCAATCCTTTACTGACCTCCAAACTGCACAATTTTATATCATACAAGGTTAAGATGTCAACTTCAGGTCAAACACACAATGGACATTTCATATACAAGTTTGTTGTTTTGCAAAAACCAATAATTAAAAATTAACTTTAAATATAAATGTAGAAGGCTTGTTGCTTATCACTTCATTTGTAATAAAGTCTAGAGCTTCACATGATGTGTTCCTATTAGTTATGTGTCAGTTTTTCCTGCAGATTTTACTCAAATTTGATTTCTAGTACACTACACTGAAAGAAAAAAAAAAGAGTAAGATCTAAATGAACAATTGCACAAATTAAACAAGACAGTGAAGATTAAAAAAAATGCACAATCAAGTCATTCCTCAAACACCTGCATAAAAACAAAATGAGAGTTTGCGGTCAACAGTTGTCTTTCCAATAGTAATTAATATACGGATTTCACATATTACTCCCTTTTAAGCTTCTAATGCTTACATTCAGAATAGATTTTGTTAAATGGAAGCCATGAACCTCTTTTATTTAATCCTTAAAAGTGTTTTGTGCAGCTGTCTGGAAGCCGAATCATGAGTTTGTCTCCGGATTGACTGATACGAATGTGCATTCAGACTCATTTCTGCACAAGTGTGTGTGAATTCAGACTGACGCTGAAACCAAGTGACGCTCATGTGGTCTGTGTGAAAACCAGATGACAGACGGAGGGGAAGTTACAGTCAAACTGCACATCTGTTAACTGCAAACATGTCATTGTCAATAATCAATGAGAAAGCTGTATATATTAATCATGTATATTTTGCTATTTAAACAACATTTCTGAAAACGTGTAATACAAACCAATGTATCTCAGTCTTAGTCCCCTTGCTTTTTAGTTTGTTTATAAATGATCTACAGTACCATGTTGTTGAATGTCAGCTTTATTCTGATGACACAGTCATAAATTCATCTGCTAAGTCATCTGCCAAATAAACTAAAGCAAAGGACATCTATATAGCTCCAGGAAAATCCTCTTACTCTGAATGTTAACAAAACTGTCTTTATGTGCTTTTCTAATAGAAAGCAAAAAGAAAAAGTAATAATTTGAGTAAATAATAAAGAAATAGAGGAGGTAGATGAGCTTAATTTTTTAGGTACTGTTTAGACTCTCAACTTCAATTTGATAAACATATAAAAAAGCTATCAAAAATGGTAAGGAGTAACCTAAATTGTTTTAAACTTATTAGAAAATACATCTCAAATGATGCAGCTCATCTTTATATGCATGCATCTTTCTATGTATTACAGTTTGGACTAGGGCTGTAGCGATCGAATATTTTAGTAATCGAGTATTCTACCAAAAATTCCATCGATTAATCGAGCAATCGGATAAAATGTGTTTTTGCTTAATTAAAGTGCAATATTAATTATGCAAGAGAAAATAAGACTCCTGGGTCTCTTAAAATGAACAACTAAGTTTCCTTTTTTAGAAAATGTTTTTGTATTTTTTAAATGCATTGAATGCAATGCATACATCAAAAATAAAGATTTAATTATTACCCATTGTTTCTCGGTCTGTACTTGTAATGGCAAAGTTGACAGATGAATTAAGTGCATTTAAGTGCCATTCGGTTGGGGTTTTAAATAAAGCATTTTCTGAGATGCACATTTTTTGTAATCGAGTTACTCGAGGAATCGTTTCAGCCCTAGTTTGGACTCAAACAAGTGATTCCTTAATCAAAAAAATTGAAATGTTGTATAGTCGTGCTCTAAAAATAATGGATAAAAAGCCAAATTTGGATTTTGGTATCATTTCAATGTTGAAAGAAAAAATGAATATGTTAAGTTTTACAAATGTTAAAAATCTGTCATATATAAAATTGATTTTTTTTTTTTACCATCTGCTCTTTGTAAATTGATAAAGAGAGAGTTAGGAGTTAAAGGGACAATAAGTAACTTTTTAGGTATTTTATTATCTAAAATCAATATTTTTATTCATAAATATGCCCTCAATGGTGTACAAATACCTATGCCAATGTTTAAACTAATCCTTGTAAATGAAGAATTTATTATCTTTATATACATGGGACGGGTAGGTCGACGGAGGCTTCCATGTAGTTCCGCCATCTTGCAAAACTATAATAGCAGAGAGGGACAAAAAGTACTAAGCCAACGCGTTTCCACAGCGCGTTTTCGGTCAGAGCCAGAAACGTAGGTGCAGAGCAGTGAGAGGCGCTTGAAACTGCACCGGCAAGTTTAAAAGTCTGGATTGCATTCTTATTATGGACCATACATATGCCGCGCCACAGGAGAAGAAAACATCGTCGCCAAAACAGTCAAAAATAGAACGTAAAAGGAAACGTGACCGTAGATTACAGAAAACAAGAGTTAATGTCGGGGAAGCTTTTTCTAGGTGGAAAGAGCTAATGCTGGATAAAGATTTCAAAAGAGACGCTGAAGTGGCCAGTTTTCTTCTCGACAGGTAAGTCAGTGTTACAGTCTATATTATAATATTTTTTTTATATCTAACAATGCATATAATTCAGAAAATATAACGAATAAATTAGACATAACTACTAATTACAATATTTCATGTTTTCCACAGTCAGTAATTCATACTGTAACATTCGTTTGTTAGTTGTCATGTTGCAGTTTGTTTGAAATAACACACCTGTTCACCTGAAGGAAAACTCGACGAAGTGCTATTAGAAGACATCCTGTCAAAGATTTTGGTACATATCGCCTACCGTAGATGCAACGCGCATTTGAAAAAGCGAGGCGCTGGAGAGCAAAATTAGTTTGAATGCAAAATACAATTTCACCACTAGATGGGAGTAATTCCTACTCAGTGTCCCTTTAAGGAACTAGGAGTTCGGAAGATGGGAATTGTAGGATTCATTTTTGTAGTACTACTACTACTGTAGTAGTTTTTTTTTTTTTGTACTGTCCCTATTAAAAAAACAACTACAACTAAAACAACAACACTACTTGCCTGTAATAGGCCTAGTTCAAGTTCACACATTATACAGAAATTGTAATGTTTTTATGTGAGGCTGCAGCGCCCCCTTGTGACCGGAAGAAACAACAGCTCACGTGCACAGAATGAAAGCCAACTTTTATTGATCAAGAAACTGAAGATGACAAATGCTTCACCATAAGGACGACCTTCGGACAGAAACAGAGTCAGAACAGATCTCACACAGGTTCTAGAGCGGTCCGTCTGCGTCTCCTAAATGTGAGCGCAGACTAGAGGAACACAAACAGGTTTAGTTCACATCTTGTTAAAGTTCGGCCCCCTTTCACACATACTGTACATCGGCATCACAACTTTTGTACAAACAACCTGCGATTCATTCTTGCATAATGCACAGCTCGTGTTCTTCTGCGCAAAAATCACCTCTCCAGTGTTTTCTTTCTAAAAGACATCGTGCACTTCATAACTTAAAC